>NW_028186396.1:973310-1115112 GCF_003343005.1 Rhea americana | reverse complement strand
GCCGGGCCACCGCGCCGCTCCGCGGGGGTGCGGGCCGGGGCTGTGCACGTGCCTGTGCACGGGGGAGTCTCCGTGCCCCCGACGCCGTGCCGTTTCCAGGCGAATGGTGCCTGGGACAGGGGAGGAGATGGGCTTGGTGCTGGGCGAGCTCCCGGCTCCMCAGCTGCSTCTGTGCGGGGCCAAGCCCYGCAACGCACGGGCCTCCCCGCCCGGCTGCAGGATGCCYCGTTGCTGCTGGAGTGGAGAGGAGGGCTCCAGCTTTGGGGGGCAGGGGTGGCAAGCAGGAGGGCCCGTGCCCCCTYGGGAACCAGGGCCCTAACRGTGCCCTAAATCCCAAGCAGCWCGGTTCCTCTGCAGTCTGTCAGGGTAGCGCTCAACCCCACGTRGACCTGCCCTCCAGGCCTCTAAATGTGGCATGTGCATGGGAACTGGGGGGTCTCAGCTTCTGTCTCGTTCAGAGAAGTGTGGAGGGAAATATTTCCCAAGCTGCCTAAACACCAGGACTGGCATCCACCAGTGGCTGATGCCTTCAAAATGTCCTTGCAGTGCCCTGTAGTTCCCAAATGCCTGTAGGCTAAATTGCACCTCCACTCAGCTCTGTCCCAGGAGTGCGCAGAAAGACTCCAATGAAGACTCTGCTGGAGATCAGGCAGGCTCATGTCAATGSTTGCCTACAGATCCCRAAAGGCAAGTACCCAYGTGTGCAGTCTGTGCCGGAGTACCGGAGTCGCAGTCCAAATGACAGTGATGCCTGCAGGGATGGTCTTTCCCTCAACYTTCACTGATGCTTGGCGTTCAAGTAGATGCCAAAGGGTTTTTGCTGCAAGTTACTCTCCAAAATCAAGTGGCTGTCCTGTGTGGCAGAACAAAGGATTGCAGCTGGCTAGAGCCTGAGGGCATGTTGCTCCAGGACAAACTGTGTCGTGATAGGGCCCAAGAGGGAAGAGCGCTCCAAGAAAGCTGATTGATCTTGAAGGATCAGCTCTTGCAAGCTCCCAAACGGTCTTTGCCAATGAGGAAGTAGTTGAGCAAAGGGGGCAGGAGACCTGCATGGCTGAACAAGTACATCCACAAGTGCATGGGTCCTGATGGGATKCACCCGCAAGTGCTGAGGGGGTTGGCAATGTCATAGCAAGGYCATCTTTGCATGTACTCCATGCTCTTGGAAAGACTATGGTCATCAGGACCTGCATACTGAAAGAAAATGAGCATCACTCCAATCTTCTGAAGGAGCAGGAAGGAGGATGCTGAAACCTGCAGGCCAGGCAGCCTCCYCTYGATCCCTGGGAAGGAGATGGAGGAGCTGATGCTGGCTACAATTTCCAAGCAGATGAAGGACAAGAAGGGGATCAGGAGCAGTCACCATGGATTTCCAAAGAGGAATCATGCATAAGCCTTCCACAAGAGAAGGAAAGGCTGGGAAGAGCAGGGGAGAGCAGGGCCTGTTATCTATCTTGACTTCACTAAGGACGTCCACACTGCCTCCCATAACATCCCCACAGGCAAGCTGAAGAAGTAATGACTTACATGAGTAAATAGTGATATTTAAAGTATCTGAATGGTAGAGCTCCTAAGGTTGTGATCAGTGGCTCGAAGTCTAGTTGGAGGGCTGTGACTAGCACTGTACTCCCAGTGTGAGTGCTGGGTCTAACCCTTTTCCGCTTCTTCATCAGTGAATAGGAGGATGTGGCAAAGTGCACCCTCAGCAAGTATGCTGAATTTACAAAACAGGGAGGAGTGGGGCTGATACAGCGGAGAGATGTGCTGCCATTCAGATAGACCTGRACAAACTGAAGAGTCAAGYGGAGAGAAACCTCCTGAAGTTCGACAAAGGCCAGTGCAGGGTCCTGCACCTARGGAGGAATAGYCCTACACACCAGAACAGGCTGAGAGCTCACCTGCTGGAAGACARCTCTGGGGAGAAGGTCCTGGGAGACTTTTTGGACAACAAGTTGACAGTGAGCTGGCAATGTGCCCTTGTGGCCAAAAAGTCCAGTGTTATTCTGGGTTGCAATTAGGAAGAGCAGTGCAGGAAGTTGGAGGAGGTAATCCTTCCCCTCAGCCCTGGTGAGGCCACATCTGGAGTACTGTGTCCAGTTATTTGCTGGGAAGTCTAGACGAAAAGAATGGATATCCTAAGTTGTTATATAAGCAGTTGATACAAGTTTAACTACCCTGTAATTGTCTTACTGTGAGTATCATAAATGCCAGCCTTCCCTAAAACTGAACATAGTTCTCTCATACAAAACTTTTTTTCCACAAAAAAGGCTGCTTTCTTGATAACAGATGTTTGGTAGACTTATTTCTTAAACTGGGAAGAAAGTGAGTGCCAACCAAACAAACAGAAAAAAGAATTAACTCTTTTTTGTTGATGAAAATCAATATTTTTACAATACAACTAAAGCGCTCAATGATTTTGAATTATCCTCCTAAACTGATATGAAAATGAACCATACCTACCTAAAATTGTAATTACAGCTAAAGATTCCTCAGTATCTTTCCTCTACACAAAACAGTTATTATTACTGGTAGATCAAAAATATGATATACCAAGTTGTAGACTTGCTGCATCTCTTTATAAATGCATGCTTGAAACTGTGCAAAAAATGCAACACGAAATTTTACACTGTGGTTACTAAAATCTTCCTCTCCTTTCTTTGCCCAGCTTAGTGGAGACAGCAGGATCTAAATATGAAAGTTCCTCAACATTCAAAAGACAAGAAAAGTAGAGAAAAAACAGAAATCACTTCTAGATGAAGTGATTTTTATGTTTCTTAGTCTCCTCAGCAATATGCTGAATGTTTTTTCTTAATTCCTTAGCAGTCTGACAAATCAAATCTCTGCTATGTAGTACTAGCTTCAAGTCCCAGTGTTATTGTTAAACTACAAAAGCATGTGATTTTGGTCACAGTTGTTTTACAACAAAGCTAGAAAACTTACAGCTTTTTCATTGGCCTTGAGGGATATTTACCACTTACCCTCACAATTGGCTATGACAATATGACTAGGGAAAGAGGTTATCTAGATAAGTTATCTTTAACAGGGATATTATTAATAATRATAGGAGTATATTTGCCATAATAAAGCTGAGTAACTTTTTCCATTAAAATGTTTCCTTCAAAGCAAATATCACCTTTTTTTGTTAAAAATTGTTCAACTTCTATCAAAAAAATACTCCTTCTTTCTCTTTCTTTTGTATTTATTTTTAATAGTTCAAATAATATCTCCTTTGAGAGGTTGACATTTCCTGCAGTTAGTGCCACTTAGTGAAAACCCATTTGTCCCTCAAAATAATTTCAGCAGAAAGTTTTCTGTTCACTACCGAGAACATTCTGTTCTGGCTAGAACATCACATTCCTATGGGCTTGAATGATACCTAAACTTAAGCTACTGGTCCTATTTGAAATGCCTTAGGATATCTAGGAAATCAGATGGCAGATGTGACACGGGAACTCCAGGAAATTTGCAGTATGCTGGAGCACCAACTGGAGGTCAGGGAAGATATCCTAAGGCATCAAAAATGGCCACAAAATCTTATTCTTAAGAATCTGAATCCCTTTCAAGGTGTCAGTAGATGACTCTAATTTTATTTCTGTTCCTTTTACATTGAGGAAAGCAACAATCGTGCAGCACAAATACTTACAACAAAATGTGCTGATGAAGTGGTCCTTTTTTATTCATTGTGATATGCAGAGGAATGTCCTTGTAATCCTTGTTCTTTAAGTATTTATAGATTCCATTTCTGAAGCTATATAATAATTGGAAAGGCTGATGAAGACTGAAGAAAAAATATTGAATGAACTTGTTATAATTTTATTTTCTGGACAGTACCTTCAGTAATAATCAATGAGTCTCTTGGTAATTGTTTCTTCCTTTGCTTAAGATAAAGGAATCTCTTCTATATATTTTAGAATCAAAATAATATTCTAAAATCTTGATTTCTCTGTTTTGTCCCATTCGTATTCTCTAACCCTTTCTTTGAATACCCTTCTRTATTTTCTCATTTCCAAGTTTGAAAAAGCAAAAAAACCCACAGCATGTGCCTATTGAAAAGAACAATCTCACTTCTTACCTGATTCTGTCAGCTAATTAAAATAAGAATTACTCATCACTAACACTTTTGTACTGGCCACAAGAGAAATATGCAGCCTATGCTCTACTAGTCTGAGTGGGAATGTGTTCTGCAAAAGGATCTCTGTGTCTCATCAAGAGCAATGAAATTTGCAATAACAATTCAACAGACTTATAATAAAGGTTTGCTTTGATGATTTGCCTTTGCATAGCAAAGACTCTAAGGGGGGAAAAATGAAAGAGACAGGAACTGTGGAAGAGTTGAAAATAATGGTAATTACAATTGCAATGAACACCATTTTGTACAAATATAACTTCTGTACACTTTTAAAGTGTCAGCTTGATACTAAATTTCTTATGTTTTCTGAGACAGAGGGAGAGTTCTAGATGGGGAATTCTGAATGTAGAAGTCAAGGACAAAATTTTAAAATATGTGTACTGAAGTTTAGAGCTGCTTATTTGAAGAGAAGCTATTTCATGTAGAGGTGCTGAAGATGACTAGAGCCTTTGAATGCATATTAGATGCTAAATTTTGGATAGTCACACAGGAGCACTTTGCCTGATAAGACTTTTACAGGAACCTCTATTAAAACATAAATTTATACTGAAACATTCTTCCCTGGGCTTGTGCTTTCATGCGTGAATACAAAGGTCATCCTAAGCTTATTCCCCATCTTTATCATTCTTTATCACAGTGCAACAAGGTACAGGTGGATATAAATGTGTATAGTACACAGCACTACACTGAATTTTGGGCATGAGTCAATGAAGAAACATCTAAAAATGAACATGATATTTATTAAGTGTTTGTGAGAAGGTACATACCCATAATAGTTTAATCTGTTCTTGAATAGACTGAGCAATTCTTAGAAGTCCTTTCAGTCTAGAAAGTGAGATAAATCACAGATGTAACAGACTAATGGAGATGTCTCAGCAGACAATTGCTGGAAAGAGAGAAAGGCGGAAGACAGAAAGAGAGAGAGAGAGACAGAGAGACCTAGATAAGACTGCCTTATTGCTTTCTTCAAATTGACTACCAGTAAGTACAAGATCTCCAGACCATTACATATATGAGCTGTGTAATAAACCTGTAGCTCCTTCATTTCTTATATTAATGGCAGTGCAGGTTATACCATCTCAGCCCACCATCAATTTCTTGATGTTTCTGTTAACACAGAAACTTAATTTCGTGCAACAAAATTTAATTAAAAACTGTTAAGGTATTACAAAGTCATGAATTCCAAATTCATGCTTACATGTCCTTACATTTAGAACCAATGAGGGGAGGTGTACTGCCAGATCTTGTACTAACAAACAAAGGACTAGTTGGTGAAGTAAAGGTCGGGGGAAGCCTTGGCTGCAGTGACCATGAGATGGTGGAGTTCAGAATCCTACATGAAGGAAGCAGGGCAATAAGTAGGATCACAGTCCTGGATTTCAGGAGAGCGGACATTGGCCTCTTCAGGGAACTACTTGGAGGAATCCCATGGGTTAGGGACCTAGAAGGAAGGGGAATTCAAGAGAGCTAGATAATATTCAAGCATCACTTCCTCCAAACTCAAGAGGAAGCGAGCATCCCAATGAGAAAGGAGTCTAGCAAAGGGGGCAGGAAATGTGCACAGATGAGYAAGGAGCTCCTGGCAAAACTCAAATAGGAGAAGAAAGTACACAGAATGTGGAAGAGGGGACAGGCCAYTTGGGAGGAATATAAAAATGTGGTTAGAGTATGCAGGGATGCAACARGGAACGCTAAGGCCCARCTGGAATTAAATCTGGCAAGGGATGACGARGACAACAAGAAGGGATTCTTCAAATATATCGGTAGCAAGAGGAAGACTAGGAAAATGTGGACCCACTGCTGAATGGGATGGGTGCCCTGGTGATGAAGGATGCAGAGAAGGCAGAGTTACTGAATGCCTTCTTTGCTTTAGTCTTTACTGCTAAGGGCGGCCTCAGGAATCCCAGAACCTGGAGACRAGACAGAAAGTCTGGAGAAAGGAAGACTTTCCTTTGGTTGAGGAGGATTGAGTTAAGAGATGTTTTAGGCAGACTTGACATCCACAAATCCATGGGCCCGGATGGGATGCACCCATGAGTGCCAAGGCAGCTATCAGATGTTACTGCTAGGTTGCTCTCCATCATCTTTGAAAGGTCGTGGAGAACTGGAGAGATGCCTGAGGACTGGAAGAAAGCTGGTGTCGCTCCAATCTTCAAAAAGGRCAAGAAGCAGGACCCAGGCAACTACAGGCTAGTCAGCCTCACCTCCATCTCTGGAAAGGTAATGAATAGCTCACCCTGGATGTTATCTGCTGGCAYGTGGAAGAAAAGAAGAGCTCTGTGCTCTGTCTGGCAGTCAGAGAAGAGAATCAGAAAGTAGAAAGGAGTAGTGGCAAGAGAGAAATAAATAMCCTCAGTTCAGTACTTACATTCCTCACCATAGTGCATCTCACTGTGTCAGGAGAGATCTTTTCATTGAATGTTCATCCTCTTAGAGGTAAACAAACTAAGTAAACCTTAGTAAAAATTCAGCCACATTTGCCAGGTTAACAGCACACTTTTAGTCAGGAGTAGTCAGAATGGATTCACCCAGAGGAAATCATGTTTAACCTGTCTGAAAGCTTCTATGATAGAATGACTGGCTKGGTAGATGAGGGGAGAGCAGTACATGTTGTCTACCTTGACTTCAGCAAGGCTTTTGACACTRYCTCCCATWACATCCGCCTAGGCAAGCTCAGGAAGTGTGGGATAGATGACTGGACAGTGAGATGGATTGAGAACTGTCTACAAGGCAGAGCTCAGAGGGTTGTGATCAGTGGTACAGAGTCTAGTTGGAGGCCTGTAGCTAGTGGAGTCCCCCAGGGCTCAGTACTGGGTCCCATCCTTTTCAGCTTCTTCATCAATGACCTGGATGAGGGGACAGAGTGCCTCCTCAGCAAGTTTGCTGATGATACCAAGCTGGGAGGAGTGGCTGACACACCAGAGGGCTGTGCTGCCATTCAGAGAGACCTGGACAGGCTGGAGAGTTGGACGGAGAGGAACCTCAKRAGGTTCAACAAGGGCAAGTGCAGAGTCCTGCACTTAGGGAGGAATAACTGCATGCACCAGTACAAGSTGGGGGCTGACCTTCTGSAGAGCAGCTCTGCAGAGAAGGACCTGGGAGTGCTGGTGGATGACAGATTGACCATGAGCCAGCAATGTGCCCTTGTGGCCAAGAAGGCCAATGATATCCTGGGCTGCATTAGGAAGAATATTTCAGCAGATTGMGGGACATTATCCTCTCCCTCTACTCAGGCCACATCTGGAGTACTGTGTCCAATTTTGGGCTCCCCAGTACAAGAGAGACATGGAGCTATTGGAGAGAGTCCAGCCCTATGGCTATGAAGATGATTAGAAGAGTGGAGCATCTCTCTYATGAGGAAAGGCTGYRAGAKCTGGGCCTGTTTATCCTGGAGAAGAGAAGAATGAGAGGGGATCTTATCAATATCTACAAATGCATGTGGGGGGGTGGTTCAAGAGGATGGGGCCGGACTCTTTTCAGTGGTGCCCAGTGACAGGACAAGAGGCATCAAGCACAAAYCAAAACACAAGAAGATCCACCTGAATATAAGGAAGAACTTTACTGTGAGGGTGACAGAGCGCTGGAACAGCTGTGTCCTCAGAGAGGTTGTGGAGTCTTGTTCTCTGGAGATATTCAAAACCTGCCTGGACTTGATCCTTTGCAATGTGCTCCAAGTGACCCTGCTTGAGCAGGGGGTTTGGACTACATGATCTGCAGAGGTCCTTTCCAACCTCAGCCATTCTGTGATTTGTCTGTGCAATTTTAATTTGCCTACTTTATGCAAGACACCACATTCATGAGGCCATGTTTTCTTTTTACAGGCACTCTGGCTCATTTATTGTAGGTTGAATAGCTTTTCATTGTCTCCCTTTCTTCATCATGCAGCCCCATGGCTTATTTATTGTATGGCAGTTAAATACTTCTCTGACCACAAAATTACTTATTTATTCATGATCTTTTCTTTGAGGATGAACCCTGCAGCATCTGAGGGCTTCAAAATGAGTACAAGCTTTCTGGGATATGTTTGCTTTATGACAATATTCCCATTTTCCACAGAGAGGAATGTAGCAAAGTGACATTAATATCACATTAAATTAGGATGCCCGATTTGAGATGCTGTAGGACTGGTTTTYAGGCAAGTTAGCATTTAATTTTATATGCTCCAATTACAGATCTCATTGACTGTATCTGCAGGCTTCTAGATATTCTGCAAAGTAGCAACATATTGGTGACCTGTCAAGAGTACAATTCAATACTGTCATTTATATTACTTGCTCAATATCACCATCAGATATTTGTGGCAGGAAAAAGTATGAAAACTAGTCCACAGGACAGTGTTAAACTGTCAAAATTAAGACATATCTGACAGCTTTCTGTCTCATTAACAACAGTCCTTTCATTTTCTCCATCAGACCAGGCAAAGGTTCTGTAGACAACAACGTCTTTAACTGTAAAGTACCAGTTCATTTTCTGAGCATTGTCTGCAGGCATCCTTGGGAAATTGCATTCAGTTTCTCTTCACTCTTGAATGTTTGGCTTTGCAAGTGTTACTATTAAAACTGTAGGAAATAGCAAATAAAAGTGCATTAATCTTAAGGAAACAAATTCCATCACATAGAACCACAGTGTCTATCACAGCATTTATCAGAAGTTTTGAAATGACCCAACCTCTTCTATTTTACTTAATAGAATAATTGATGGCAGATAGTAGTCTGTCATTTCTATGACAGGTAAGAGATGAGAGGTAATCTAATGAGAGGAAAACTTATGAGAGGTAAACAAAGTAAAAAATCAGCCACATTTACCAGATTGACAGCATACCTTTAGCTCTCAGAATGAAATGCTCTCAGTGAAATTACTCTAAGAATTAAAAACAGATGAACAAAATCTATCCCTTCTCTTCTGCCCCCAAAATCTTTACTCTGAAAAATAGTGGTTTGCTTATTYTTTCCCTAACACATCAGCTTAGAGCAGGTAAAAGAACAAAAAAGGGAAGTGACTCCAAGGAGACAAAATTATAAACAGAGTTGGGCACTTTTCTTTGGTGACAACCTTAGCAGAAGAAAAAAAAAAGGGGGGCAGATTCAATCACAGAAAACTTTTTAGGGAATTTCATTTCTGTTGATTATTTTAATCACTAATATTTGGACAAAAAAATAAGATTGAAATATTAAAGTTAAAAATTCTTTAAAATAACTCAGATCAAAATATTCAAAATTGACCAGATCTATCAGAATGATTTAAAAATTMATATTTTCTCAATTTTATTAAGACTAGTGAAGACCTAGTTTTGTGCCATGCCTAATATAAGATGTTAGGGATCTCTAAAGTAAAGAAAGGAAGTAGRTAGAGAAGCTAGGCTTTCTGTGAGYCTTCAGTTTTTCTTTCAGTAGTGGTATATCTCCCTTTTCCTCTGTTCCACTTTCTGGGCTTACTTTCTTTAAGTCTGCCCACTCTTCAAAATGAGTATTTCAGTATAAAAAAATTAGAAATGTTCTGGTGCTTCTTTGAATGTGAAAAAGGTCTGCATTGGAGGCCAAATCTTTTATTTAACTCAAAATGAATGCTTTTCAAAGATTATCTTTCCAACAATTGCCAGATACCTGGGGGAAAAAAATGGACAACTTGAACTTTAGATGTCATCACTCATGCTGCCCACGCTGTCCAGGAGTATGAAAAGTTGGTCAAGTTTCACTTCAGATCATGTAAGGACACATTCTATCATCCTTATTGAGTAGTAACATAATGCAAAGATCGATTAACTGATAGACCATTTATAAGGCGAGTTCTCTGATGGCAGAGACAGATGGCCCAAAATAATAGAAGCTAAATGAAAGGAATCTTGCTGTATTCATATTTGCATTTCAGAGACTATGTTAGTCATATTTGCATTTCAGAGACTATGTTASTCACCTATACATATTATATCTCTGCATCTAGTTATTACTAGATCAGAATTTCCCTCTCTCAAATGCTCACTGGGCCAAAGCTATGCCTCCTAAAAAATGAGCAATGCAACATAGAATTACAAGATCCTATACCTTGGAAGGAACCTCTGGAGACAGCCTGGTCCAATCCCCTGCCCAATGCAGGACCAGCTTCAAAGTTTGAGCTACCTGAGGTTTGATCTGCTTCTGTTACGATGTTTGGGTCCAACTAAACACTAAAGTCCCAGCATTCTCTCTAGTTCCTAAAGCTAAGAGCTCTTCCTCATCCAAAYAGATGAAATCATTCAGATCAACCAAAATAAGAGTTTCAAACAGAACTGTCCACAGTACGCAGTTACAGATTTAATCTTATTTCATATATTTCACAATAACAAATGTCTCATAAAACTTATATCAGAATTTTAAATTAAAAAATTGTCATTTGATAATTAACTGTTCCATTAACAAGTCATTTATTTGAGCTGTCAGCACACAGATACATTAATACGAACAAGACAAAGCCACGGATAGCAGTATTACAAGTGAAAATGAAGTGAAGTGAGATCTGCTGAAGACCCTGCTCTTGAGTTTGTTTTACTTCCATTCAGTATGAATTTGGCCTTCCAGAGTTTACAGATACCAGGAAAGCAGGTGTGCACAGTAACACATGCATTACAAGGCTGTGCCTTTCAGGTGGGATTCTGTAGCAATATTGGCAGACCTTCTCTGTAGTCCTGCCTACATGCCACAAAGCCATGTATTTGGTGCTGCTTTGACACAACTGTTTGTGATGGTGTGTTACAGGCCAGAATGGGGAACTGGTCATACTCAAAAATCAGTATTTTGGGCTAATAAATGTTTAGCCAACTCAACCTCCTTAGCTAACACCTAAGCTGCACACAAAGCTCTATGATCATGACTGAGTAGGTAGTAATAAACTGGGACAAGAGATAAAGAAGCAATGGAAAAATCTAAGCCAGTAATCCAACAAAAGAGTATGCAGGACAAATCAAAGCCTAATCTGTTTTGACATATATCTGCAGCACTTTGGTGCATCATATATTTTTAATTTTAAATGAAAGTACTAGCTACCAGTGTACCTTTCTGAGATAGAGAGAGACATCTTACTAATGGGTAAAGGGAACCACAAGAGACACAGACTTCAATACTGAGTATGTATAGTGTACAATAACAACAAAAAATACTTCTGTCTTAAATGTATAGCAGAACATAAGTAGTTTAGAAAAATGAATGGACTGTAAGAATGTAAGGATTTTGGTCTGAGATGATGGCCTAGTTTTACATGTAAGCATGGGACTGAATCGTGGAGCTCCCATTTAGCAGGGATGTAGGAGTTCTGTCATATGGCATGCCAAAGCATGGAGTTCAAGGAGGAGTTAAGCCACCTCAAGAACCGCCTGCAGCAGAGTTTTCGCTGATATCATTGTCAATCTACGAAATACTTCTGGGAGGACTGATGTTTGTTTGAGGTAAACAGTCACTTGCTTACAGTTCTGACTGAGTCACTGAGCTTGGAATTATCTAATAAAATAACCTGGAATGCAAATACATAAATTTTGGTGAGACAGAAGTGTTAATGAAGCAGATGAAATGATTATGGATGAAAGAAAAAAAGATGAGACACCRTGAAAATAGGAAGACATGGCATCTAGTAAAACCCCTGCTTGCTGTGCATAGTCTTATTTTGTAATAYATATTCATATGGTATCCATTTTCAACAGAAACATAGTGCTTACATTTAATGCCCTTGCAAAATATAACTGTACAAATCACTGCATATTAAAATAGAAATTCTTACTATTTTTATCTACATATCTTTTTATTTCATTTTATAATGTGAATTGTGTGCTTTACATTCTTTGGATATAAATCAATGATTTTGAATGGGTTAGTGTAATATTGCAGCATGCAATGGACAATTACTGTACAAGGGAAAACATTTTACAGTGCACTATAAATTTGTTACGTGAAAAAGATACTCAGATCTATAATTGGGATGGCTTAGCATGCATGTCTGTTTAAAAAATAAAGTCAATGGGGGAAATGAT
The DNA here is from genome assembly GCF_003343005.1 of Rhea americana. Lineage (NCBI taxonomy): Eukaryota > Metazoa > Chordata > Aves > Rheiformes > Rheidae > Rhea > Rhea americana. The sequence goes on along the minus strand of NW_028186396.1, from coordinate 1,102,987 downwards.
AAAACTACCCTAACTCCCACATATAAAAGTTAAATATGGTAMTGAATAGACACAAAATGAATTCACAAAGCAAAGTTATAGTTTAATGCAGATGAACAATGTAGTTTTTCCCTGAGAACACAGAAACTCATTACTGCATGCCATTTAATTCATAATGTAAATCAATGCGTGTTATATTGTCAGAGACATTGTTGATCATGTGCCTCACAATAGCTTCCAGAGCACGCTGGAATCAGGACTAGGATTACRTCTATGCTAGTGGAAGCTGTTTTGCTTCTTTTTCTCATGTGTCTGGAGAACTTGCTTGTCATGTACGTATGTTTATTTCTGTTTTTTTATATGGGGAATATCAAGCCTAGTTAACTTGTTAGATGTGAATCTCCACTCATCTGCAACACTGGAGGCTTGACTATTCCCTCTCATATTGTGTAGAACTTCATTACAGAAATAAAGCCATTAATTTCAATGAGATTTCCCATGGCATAACATAATAAACTGCTCAAATATAGGCAGACAACTGGCTTTTAGAGAAATCATAATTTGCCAAGAATAATAGAATCAGTAAGGTTGGAAGGGACCTCTGGAGATCATCTAGTCCAACACCCCCTGCTCAAGCAGGGTCACCTACAGCATGTTAGACAGGGTTGCATCCAGGCAGGCCTTGAAGATATTCAGAGAAGAAGACTCCACAACCTCTCTGGGCAACCTGTGCCAGTGCTCCGTCACTCTCCCAGGGAAGAAGGTTTTCCTCACATTCAGGCGGAACTTCCTATCGTTCAGTTTCTGCCCATTGCCTCTTGTTCTGTCACACGGGACAACTGAAAAGAGGTTGTCCCAGTCCCCTTGACACCCTCCCTTCAGGTACTTCTATACATTGATAGGATCCCCCATCAGCCTTCTCTTCCCCAGGCTAAACAGGCCCAGCTCTCACAGCCGTTCCTCATAGGGCAGATGCTCCAGCCCTCTGATCATCCTCGTAGCCCTATGCTGGACTCTCTCTAGTAGCTCCATGTCTCTCTTGTACTGGGGAGCCCAGAACCGGACGCAGTACTACTCACCAGGRCCGAGTAGAGGGTCAGGATCACCTCTCTTGACCTGCTGGCAACACTCTTCCTAACACACCCCAGGATATCATTGGCCTTCTTGGCCACAACRGCACATTGCTGGCTCATGGTCAATCTGTCATCCACCAGCACTCCCAGGTCCTTCTCTGCAGAGCTGCTCTCCAGAAGGTCAGCCCCCAGCTTGTACTGGTGCATGCAGTTATTCCTCCCTAAGTGCAGGACTCTGCACTTGCCCTTGTTGAACCTCCTGAGGTTCCTCTCCGTCCAACTCTCCAGCCTGTCCAGGTCTCTCTGAATGGCAGCACAGCCCTCTGGTGTGTCAGTCACTCCTCCCAGTTTGTTATCATCAGCCAACTTGCTGAGGAGGTACTCTGTCCCCTCATCCAGGTCATTGATGAAGAAGTTGAACAGGATGGGACCCAGTACTGAGCCCTGGGGAATGCCACTAGCCACAGGCCTTCAACTGGACTCCACGCCACGGATGACGACCCTCTGAGCTCTGCCTTTCAGCCAGCTCTCCATCCACCTCGCTGTCCASTCATCTATCCCACACTTCCTGAGCTTATCCAGGAGGATGTTATGGGAGACAGTGTCAAAAGTCTTGCTGAAGTCAAGGTACACAACGTCCACTGCTCTCCCCTCATCTACCCAGCCAGTCATTCCATCATAGAAAGGCTATCGGGTTGGTTAAGTAGGATTTYGCCTTGGTGAATCCATGCTGGCTACTCCTGATCACCTTCTTTTCCTCCATGTGTCTGGAGATGACATCCAGAAYRAGCTGTTCCATCCCCTTTCCAGGGATGGAGGTGAGGCTGAGTGGTCCATAGTTGCCTGGATCCTCCTTCTTGCCCTTCTTGAAGACTGGAGTGACACTGGCTTTCTTCCAGCCCTCAGGCACCTCTCCAGTTCTCCAGGACCTTTCAAAGATGATGGAGAGCGGCTTGGCAACAACATCTGCCAGCTCTCTCAGTACTCGTGGGTTCATCCCATCCGGGCCCATGGATTTGTGRATGKCTAGCCTGCCCAGAAGGTCYCTAATCCTATYCTCCWCAACCAAAGGAAAGTCTTCCCTTCTCCAGACTTTCTSCCTCACGTCCAGGYWSCAGGATTCATGGGGGCTGCCCTTAGCAGTGAAGACTGAAGCAAAGGAGGCATTCAGTAATTCTGCCTTCTCTGTATCCCTTGTCACCAGGGCCCCCGCCCCATTCAGTAGTGGGCCCACATTTTCCCTAGTCCTCCTCTTGCTACTGATGTATTTGAAGAAGCCCTTCATCTTGTCCTTAACATCCCTTGCCAGACTCAATTCCAGCTGGGCCTTAGTCTTCCTCCTAGCATCTCTACATACTCTGACTGCATTCCTGTAATTCTCCAAGTAGCCTGTCCCCTCTTCCACATTCTGTGTATTTTCTTCTTCTGCCTGAATTTGGCCAAGAGCTCCTTGCTCACCYGTGCAGGTCTGAAGCCCAAATCCTAAAACTGGCTCAAGCTAACTATGAAAGTTTCTAGTTCTAGTGACAGAATAATGTTATGCAATAAGATTTTGAAAGAAAGTATCCTATTCATTTTCGCACAAGAAAAACTTTCTTTTTTCTCCCATTAAATGAAAGTGAAGTTTGGGATTCTTTTTATGAGAAAATGATATTTCATTTTTTTTTTCAATAATTCCACATACAAGTCTCCAGTGTAGTGCAGTAGGGTTTTCCTCCAGTCTCTTGAATTCCTTGTTAATAACTACACAGGCAGTGTTCTCTTAAGCAGCATACTATTTCACCTTAAAGATGTACATATTCATGATCACCTTTAGCTGGAAACTTAAGGGGGTTAGACTAACAAATACATATTTTCTGCATGYTTGGTGCATAGGACTCTTGCTGAAGACTCACTGTATGTTTTAGCAGAGTATTTAAAGAATGGGATTGGACTAGATGATCTCCAGAGGTCCCTCCCCACTGCAACCATTCTGTGATTTCACAAATGGAATTTTAGAATTTGGCTTCACTTTGGATTGGAACAAAGCATTTCAAAAATTGAAATTCTCTGACCACGTCCAGAGAATGCTAAGATTAGTGAACTTCAGAACTCTGTGTCTGTATAACATCATACTGTTTTTATTGGTTAAACTTGTGATCTCATAGCAAACAATACAGGATCAGTTCAACAAAGTTTTTAAAAATCTTTACAAAGCCAGAAAGAGTAGAATTAATTATGGTGTTCATTACCCCTAATCTTGAGTTCTCTTCTGACGGAAAAGAATTCTCTTTCAAGACTTTTCACAGTATATTAGAGTCCAGCACTCTCTGACTAGGTTCTTTTAGATATTCCACATACAGAGTATATAATGCTTAATATAAACATTTACTTTGAAGATATTTGGTGTTATACAAGATTTTTTAGCTTAGTAAAGTGATACAGCAATATACTGAAATCACAAGTGTATGCGCTTAGCAAAACATAGCAATTGCAATATACAGTTCCATCACAACACCAATGTGATTTCCCCTATCGGTCTCTATAATATGCTCATCATCATGACACTGGGCATCACCAACTGCCAGGAAGGACTATATGGGTTGAAGCCAGCTCAAGCCCCTCAAGCTCTCTTCAAAATTCTTTCTTGTTCAGGTTTTATACTCTGTGTTGTGCTGAGACATGCATACACTTCCCCCTTGCTGGTCTGGCTAACTCAAGGAAACATTGACATTCTTTTGATAAACTCTCGGGAAGAAACATTTACACCGGCTGGTCCACTCAATAGATACAGCTGCTTATCTAAAACAAAGGTAACCTCTGGTTCCCTTTGTGTTGAGATGGTCAGCTCTCTGCAACCGCTGTGGTGGATGAGTCACACCCTACACTGTTCCTGAGCTTCATGGCACCTAACCCTTGCCCATCTCCTCTGAACTTTCTGCCATTATAGGGGTTTGTTGGATGGTCATGTGGGATCACTGTATGAACAGTTTGACTTTACCAGATTTTCCTATTTATTTTGTAAAATAATATTTGGATGACACTAGCTTTTTGCCAGTATTTCTTGTTTTTCCTAATTCTCATATATTTCAAAATTAATATTTATGGTTCAGAGAACTTCTTTGCCAATTCTGATAGTGCTCCTAAGTATAAGTTAGCTGACATTGCAGATTTAGAAACATTTAGCTTTAATACTTACTGTTTTATATCATCTGTAGTTATTGATGTGATAGCATATAATTAATACTGTAAAATATCGATAAATCATCTTCATTACTAAGTATGTCATTCTAATGCTTTCCAGCAGAGGACAGAGTTTCCAACAGAGAAAAGAGATATACATTTTTTAAATATCTGTGTTTTCCAGGGCATGGATGACACAGCTATTTCATGTGTTCTTAACATATTTAAGACCAAAAAATGTTTTATACATAGTATTACTAGCTATATATTTTTCCAATGATAACTATTGACAATTGTCTTTCTTTGTGTCCCTTATCTTTATTTTTATGACTTCTTGGCATTTTTTGATTTCTCCATTGTTAATTTCCCCCCACCTCCTTATGACATAATCAGATAGACTTTATTCAAAAAAGGGCATAGGAAGTGTTGCAATCAATTATCAGGTAGTAAATAGTTGCATTTGTATACATTAGTCCATCAAATCAATACAAATAATTAAACTAAGTAGTTGTTCCATTAAATAATTTCTCATTCTTGTTGAGCATATGAGTGGATTAAATTTTTGGACATCTAATGCCTGCTGAAACTGAGTACCTCTTGAAAGTGGTATATACTTGTTATTTTATGATGGTGAGATATAAACTCATATTCTTAATGGGAATTTGGATAAGGATGATTTTGAACAAACCTTAAAGAAGGAAGAAAGTTTATGTTTGGTTTGCCTCGCTGAAGCTTCCTGCCTGCTTCATTCTGGCAGCTTTGCAATGGTTTCAGATCAGTTAGAACCCAGATTAGAGGACTGTTTTTGAAGTTACTTTCAAGTCAGTTCCAGGTATTTTGTTACAATCATTCTGGCATGCTCATTATACAGACACTACAACCCAAAAATCTGTGAATGTCTCCAGAGGAGTGCTGAACTAGTTCTCCCCCTCTAATCCTTCTGATATTTGCTTTTCTTTTCACAAGTTRTGAAAAATAAATGAATTTCAAATTGAGATAACTAATAACCACTGCTGGTCGAAAAGTCATCTGAGGAAATGTCCCATCTGCATTAGCTGTATAAGCCAGCTGGCAGCACAGACAACAACTTCACAGCTAACAGACTGTTGTCTGCTCCAGAATGAAAAGTAATAAAGCTACTTCTTTCATCAGGTGTTCTCTGAGTCACTTTCTTCCCACTGAGTTCTTCGTTTCCCCCTCTAGGAATAATAAATAATAAATATTAGTCATACTACTTAGTAAAGCAACTATTTTTAATCTGAAAAGAATATTTTTTTTCACTTTTTAACTTTCTTCTGTCCTATTCAGATGCCAAGTGCCATATAAATGCAAATTTCATTCATTTATGCATTCATATCTCCAGCTCCAGATTTGACAAAGATGATAAGAAGTCTCAGGGATAGAAGATAGGCTGACTGATTCTATCTCAGATTTAATGGCGTACTAAGAGYTTCATGCAAAATTCTGAAGGAGCAAGCCCTTCAATAAAGAAGAAAGACACTACTGCCTTTTCCAATTATGTTTTWACACTAAGCAATGAATGTTTTGTGGTCTATTATATAAAATCAGATTTTCATAAAACATCATTATGAATAACCAGGAATGTGTTTGCTTTTACATCTGTGGTAGGTGTARTCACAACAAGGCCCTTAAATTCTTAAATCTTTTAATGAACAGCTATATAGTATTTTTTTTTCATTCATGTAAAAAGCTACTGCTTTGTTTCACTGAAGTCTCTATTGGTTAATTTTCTTTTTTAGCATTCTGACATAAAGCAGTCTCAGGATGTTCCTCATGCCATTTGGAAGTTTTTGAAATATCTRTCTAGTAAAATTCACTTATTTTTACTTTTATTTTATTTTGCTTCTAAAGATTTATACTATGTAGGTTGTAAATGACACAAAAACATCCTTGGAAACAGGTGATTAAGATACAGAAAGCCAGACTGATCTTGTGCTCCTGTAACTCTGGGGTTATGTGACTGAATCTGGGCTTTTTGGAGTTGGTGAAATGTGACTGGTGACTGAGAAAATACMTCACCGAGGTTTAGGTTGAAGCCAGTACAGTTACAACAATTTTTCACCATGAGAACGGCCAACAGCTGAAACTTGCATTTCAATTTACAAGGAGAAAAACAAGGAAGAAAAAAGAACAGAAAAACTCTTCAGGTTTGTTTGTACTCAGACMTTGAAGACAGCATCATTTTCATCACAACACTTCTGTCTTAACAAATTGCAAGATTCCTAGCCTGATCTCTGGGTCAATCACAGTTTAGTCATTTGTGGGATCTTGCAGAGTGTCCCCATCTCAGATTTTAGGACTCCTGTTTTATCTTTTTTAGAGTGCAAGTCTTCTTTTGTTAAATGGGTTTTTGACCTGCAGCACTCTGTGAAGCTGTTGATTCTATCCAGGGGTCAAAGAGGTTTGAACATGTGTGATAAGTACCATACAGAGGGATAAGAAGTCTCCTTCAAATCAAAGCCACATGTCAGCTACACAAGCTAAGCAAAGCAGTCATAGTTTTTCAAATAATGTTGTAGATGCACTTGTATCTTAATAGTTGTCTTATCATTGACTAATGCAACTATGCAGGATTAGCTTCTTCAGGAATTCCCTCTATTCATTCATCTGATTCTTCCAGTGATAGTGCTTCTTTCAAGGAAAATGTCTTTTTTACTACTACTAACTTTGATATTTGCGTGCCCAGACATCTCACCTAGTCATRGTTTGGTAGACAGTATTTACACGGTCGTGGAGAGGAGGCCTACCTCAAGGCAGTTTTTCAAAACTCAAGAGCCTTTTAAATTATCTCCCTGCATAATCATATTATCAACACTTCAATAACTATGTGAACTTTCAGAAAGTCTTCCAAAGAAGATTATTTTCTATATTTTCTATTGCAGTCTTTACAACTGATATCTGGAGGAAGACACAATAGCATCTCTCCTTGTCTCGTTTGTATTCTTTGGCCTGATGAGATTCTATTCTGTTGTCAAAGAAGSTGAAAATTCAGCTTAAAATCATCAAGCTAAAGTGCAAGATTCCAGCTTCCAGTTCAGCTTTCTACTGGAGAAATTAACAACACTGAAAAGACATTGGCAATGATGTATTCCAAAATTTTCTGTATCAAACTCCCTTCAAATCTTTGCATAAAGCTACTTGTTTCTTTGATTCAGTAATAAATATTGCTTAGCATCTCCAAACAATAACTTTTCTGTATGATAAGATTGAAACCAAATTTCCTACAGTATCTTGCTGACCATTTGATGATTATAGAACACTGTTTTATAACCATCCCTATTGACACAGCTCTTACATACCTGATCAGAAGTAACTAACAACACCCTCTTACAAAGTAGTTGCACTTATATTTTGAAGACAGTGAGAAATATGGGTATCCAGGAAAGATTTTTACTGATAGTAGTCTTCTACACTGGAGAGATTAATGACACTGAAAATCCACTGGCAACACTTTACACCAAAAGTTTCTATATTTCTGTTTTGAAATCTTTGCATACAGCTATATCCTTACTTCTTTTGTCTACCCTAATTAACTCAAGCAAATCTGGAATATCCTGTGACCCTAAAATGTAACTGTCTATGGTGGGGATCTGCCAGAATTCTCTCTGGCCTRTGCCTGGCCCATGGTAGCACCCTCACAAATGATTTCTGAGAGTTGTGTGGCAGTTGTGACAGGGAATGTTTGAAGAAATGCTTACTTTGAYATGGTCCTCCTGAAAAGTCTCGCCGTCTCATGCCACACTGGATGCACACTCACAATAAAAAATCAGCTGCAGAGCAGACCTCTCCTTTACATGAGAATATAACTATGATATCACCAGAAACAATTGGGGTAACATAGTTGCCCCCAGAACAGAGTCATCTTCTCCACGGTTGCTGAGGACCTACAGAAGTAAGGAGAATTCGGTTCTATTTRGAATTCCCTTGCCATATTTATTAAAACGCAAGAGGACAGAAGAGACAGCAAGACCCAGCKATGTGACAAAATGAATGTATTAGTAATGACATATATCCAGACTACATATGTCTTAAGACATATGCTCAGCATATGTCAAGGCTAGAGACTACAGTCAAAGACCTGAAGCGTGAAGTCCATGACTTTAGGCTGGGTTCATTGTCCCTGTCCTTCTTCTAAGGCATCCTGTACACTGAGAGGGAGCCAGCTGGCTCTAGAATACCAGATGAAGTTAGTAGTGCTCCTAGCTGCCACAGTCACTGTCACCTTATCCTGATYGGTAGCAGAATCCACCCACAGGACTCATCTGAAGAGCAAAAGATGGGCTCTGTGTGTGACTGGGGAGGAGGCAACATAGATCCCTTTTGCAGTCAGAGACAGAGAGAATATAGGCAAACTATACAGAGCCAGGCAATATGCTGGAAAGTGAAAGAGTGAAAAGGGAGTCCTACAGCTCCTCATCTGACAATCTTCCACAACAAGGGGAGCAGAAAAAGTGGCCAGTGAATATGCCTGCCTGATAACACAGCAGGGCCCTTCCTTCAGACATAAAGTTATGGCGAACACTGCTGGGTTTCTCTGTGTCTCCTAAACAGGACTGACCTTGGTAGACACACATATATGGCCATACATGYCTTGATATAATGGAATCAACCCCTTTAGCAGAGAACAGAGGACTTTCTTGTCCCTCCAACGCACTTAGGGAAGCAGTCAACTAGGATAGTTTAAATGAACTTTTCTTTTCAAGAACATCTGCTACATGCAGTAACCGCCGTGGTCACCTTCCTTCAGCCTACTGTTTCTGAGGTGCAACCCACATTACACATCAAAATGATCTCTGGGCAACGGGAAAAAATATGATTTAATTCAATGAGAAGAAATGCAAGGTCTAAGGAAAGACAGGACTACAAATACAAGATGGTCATTGACATTACAATAGACTAAAAAACGAGAAAGATTTCATGCTATGCTATTGCAGAAAAGAGAAGCACTCAAGTGCAGAAATCAGAATTGTGCATATAAAACATATGATACTGTCAATAAGAAACTCTTCTCTGATCTGTTAGTAGGTCCTCCTAACACATCCAGTTTGAGGCACCACAGCTCAAGAAAGCAGATGAGTGGGAGAGAGAACAAGAAGAATGACTGAAGGTCTGGACAATAAGGTCAACTGAGAAAGAATGAAGAAATGGCACTATTGAGTTGGGAGGAAAGAAGACTGAGAGAAGACAGGGTAACTTTCTTCAAAAGCATAAGTGGAAGCCATAAAGAAAAAGAAAATGAACCTTTCAAAACACACAGGTTAAGTAGGAATGGTATTATCTTATGAAGAAACATGAAAAATGCATCAGGAAACTTGCTAATTGTAAGGATACTCAAGCTTTAGAACGGTGTAAAAACAAGAAGTTTTGAATTCCTTAGTTTAGAACATTTTAAGAATAGGTTGGAAAAACGTCTTGAGGATACACAAGTATAGCATAGCCTTTAGACAGGGCAATGGGCTGAACGAATTCTCGGGGTCCCTTCTGTTCACATTTTACATGGTTTCTTTGAAAGTGTCAAACTTCTAATTTATTTATCAGCCCAGCCAAGTAAGTAAGCAAATATTTTAAAATGTTTATTTGATACAATGCTCTTCAAGTATGGTAAAATATTTCAAAGTTAAAAAATAAATGAAATATGACATGTATATGCACAATATTTCTTTTAYAAAATGATCACAAATTTATCCCTTCTAATTTCCCAGTGCACCTATAGATGAATTGAAATCAATTTCTAGGGTAATATTTAAAGAATCTCATCCTAAACTCTCAAGCCAAAATGTAAGGCTAGGAAAAAAGTCCATATCCTCAAAGAAAGTATTGTTTATGTAAGTAAGATGTGTAGGAACATGGCTAACTTGAATATYTCTTTCCACAGCATATGTAAGAAAGCAATTGGGCCTTTAAAATAAACAAGCTAGGAAATAAGTCTTTCTCTCTCCTGATTTATGTCGGTAACATTTTAAAAATAATCTAAAATGAAGTTAGCTTGATCTACCTTGCCAACTGCAAATTGATGAGCACTGAATGTGTACAAATCATAATAAAATATTATAGCATGGTGATCTCCAGAATTATTCTGTGTCTAGGGGAAATATCAACTTTAAGAGTTAAAAGGAATGGGAAGTTATCCTTTCTCAGCTCTATTGTTTTCAGCTGTCAGCAGACTGGCTAATATCAGTTCCATTTGAACAACATTTTTAAATTTTATGTGCATCCACAAAAGCCAGAAAGCAGGAAAAATTTTGGCTCCATTCAGATAAAGAGGAATTTGTGCTACTATATATACAAACAATCCTACATATTTTTACATAAYGAAAATTGAGATTCTGACCTCAGTRAAGAACCCATGGATAGGCAGTCTCCATAGTGCCTATACTTTAATTTGTCTTGGAGCTACATTTCAGTGCCAATGATTTATTTTTTATCAAGATCATATCTTATCTAGTTGAATGTGTTCTATTTTATTATAAATTTTATTTGTGTGCATTAAATACTTGGACTAGACAGTAATAAGTACTGAAGTAACTCACTTTCAGAAAAGGCAACAAGCTTTCCTTATGTCACTTCATAAATATTAAATCATAAGCATTCAGAAAGCAAGATATATGTCAAGGGGGCCTAATTTGGGCACTGATGATTTTCTGCCTCTCATTTCTATTGACTTTGACAGCTCAGGACTATTAGCCAAGCTTATGTAAGAGACATGAAGTTCCTTATGGCTGTTCTACTGAGGTTATGTCTAATTTTATCCATTGAAATAGCTATTTCACATGCTAATAATATAGCCATTTCCTCACAGAAAACATTCATTTGCATCTCTGGGAGTTTGGCCCAAGAGAGAATTCCAAGATTTGGCTCTAGAAACACCAATTTGTGTTAAATCTTGGATGAGGAAAATTTTTTAAAAAATCCTTTTCTTTTTGGATATTTCTATTAACATCATCTAAAACTACATCTAGTTATAAATCTAAACCAAGAACATAAAATTTCAGGTTCTACATCAGCAGATGTGATTTCTAAGTAAGCAAACACCACTTCCAAATATTTTTAGCCCATCCATATTGAGTAGGTATAAGATTTCAATATATTGAAGCTAATGGAAGCAGTTACTGCCCTACTGGCTTGAGATCCTAACTATGCACAACAGCAGGGAAGACACAATTCAAAGGAAATTAGGGTTTTATGAGCTCTTTATGATTCTCTTCTCAGTACAAGAATGCCATCACCTATCCTTCAGCTTAAGAGTACTCTGATCTTTTCTGTCACTACTCCCAGTCCTGTCTAAAAACTTTTTGATGAGCAGTGTAGTTTCCCAGTCTACAGATTCATTATAAATGAGTAAAAATGTTTTGTTGAAATCCCATTAGACTTCTTCATGAATGTATCAGTCACCTGTCTTTTCATTATTCTTTTTTTTWWAAAAATAAATCATGACATTCAAAGTGCAGTCTTAATTGTATGCCTGAGCTCCATCTCTGTGAGCTGGTCCTTCTAAATTAAAGAGACGTTGTACAACTATTAGGGATTTCTTATTTCCATTATTCTCCTGAGTGGTGCTATACCCACAAGTAATGCATTYGTGGTCAACACCACCAACGGAAATGCTGAGTACACTGTAGTCTATAGCATACACCTGTAAGAACAGCCCTCCTTTACACTGGTGTTGTTATGCAGTGGCAGAAGTTAGGGAAGGAAAGCAACCTCTGTATTTTGCCTGCTATAAATAACTGCAAAAATATCAGTTTGTCACTAGAAAATACTGACACGTCTAGGCTAGGCCTAACAGGTATCTTAACAAAGCCTCACAAAATGTTTTATAGTACTCTGCTCTCACATATAACTGTCAATAGCTATTTACAGATTGAGTTCACAGTTTGAACTTACTCTCTCCAGGAATACAGGGCCATTGCTCAAGACAAGAGGCCTTATTTTCTGTATCACCACGATGTGGCCAGAAAAAGTAGTCCCAAGGAGCATATCCTTCACACTCATGCTGTGTTCATACATACTAAATAAGGTCTGCTCATTCCATTCCTTTTTGTTTGCAGTACAAAGCGATATGAGTATCTGGAAGCCAAGATACTGCCCAGCACCTTCCTTCTTCTACTCCCCAACTCCTGTTTTAGATCAGTAACTAGCATAATCTTTTCACGGGACTGAGAGCAAGTCAGTCAGTGTCTTGATGAAACCACATGGGTTATTATGTAGGTAAGACATAAGGAAGAGGGATTGTAGAGTTATTAAAAATGCACAGAACATATTAATTCTGTTTATAAAAAAAATTTTCCAACAAAATACCAGTCTGCACTACCCAACCTTTTAAATTTTATTTCATCAGATTTTCCAAGATTTTCTATCCTTTTCAGTCTGCATATTTCTAGCTTTACATCTCTTGAAAAATATTTTCTCTTTATCTACCTATTCAAAAGATAACTTAACTATGGAAAAGTTCTTTGTTCCCTAACCTCTCCATAAAAATATCCCTGAACAAGAGTTTCTCATTTATTATTATTACTTTGGCATGTACAGCACAGAGTGGCCAGAGAAACAAGGAGCTTGCTATCCTCATAAACTCCCTGAATACCTGCAGGGAAATAGCATATTCTTCACTATCAGTGAAGAAATCTCTGAGAAAGCCATATAATATTTAATACTCTGGCTGTAGCAAGGAATACGAGGAATGAACACATCTCACTCAAACTAATTTCAAATCATTTAGAATATTAGGGATGGTTAAGAACCCAACAGAGCATAGTAACCTTGTAGACATTTTTACCTGTTTTTCAGTGCCTGTCTGGGTTTAGTGCAGCATTGCATGTGTCAGGTAGGTATACAGTCATTATTAGTCAGAAAAAAGGCTACTGTGGAAATGAGCTTAACCTTTGATAGTCCAGATACAAGATTATAGTCCTTAAAAAACAGAGAACAAATCTGAGAGCTGACTTTGCATGTCCATATGGAGGCAGCCACCATACCCTTGCATGAACACGGAACTATCACTTAGTGTTCTGCTAGAGCTGAAAGGCATAAAATCTGCAGATAAAATATGTTAAGTTCAAGTTTCACAGCTAGCTTCAGGATGAGAGGGAATGCCATTATGAAAGWTTGAATTTCTTTCTTGTTTTTCGTCAAACTGAAATATTTTCTTTTACTATAACCTTTGCTTTCACTTAATTCTCTATTGATTTCAATTAAGTTCTCACCAGGTTTGTAGYTCCAGCTGAGGTTTTTCTTTTCCCTAGCCAATTTGTTTTTAGGCTGTTTTTCAAGGTTTCAAATCCAATAAAAACCCAAGAGAGCAATAGCAAAAAATTGGCTATGTGCTAGGAAATGAACTACCTATAATCTACCACTGAGAGATTCCATAAAAGTCTCTTCCTTCACAGATGAGCAACAATGAYTCTGGTTTATGATTCTTATGAAACATCTTACATTCAAAACTTTTTTGAAAGGTTAATTTAAAAAAGTGTCCTTCTCTAAGAAGTTGATCGAGAGAAAAGATAAGCTTAAGAAACTGCACTGCAGCTTCAGGGAATATATATTTGGTTAACTKTTGTCAGAGACTTCCTATGAGACCCTTGAGCAAGCAACTGCTCAGTCCCTCTCCTGTCTGTAAATGCATGATAAGAACTGTCTTGTTTCCTAGGGCTTTGTACAAGTAAATTCATTAGTTTTATATTCATGAATGCCTAGAAAAGGCCTGAAAACAGACAGACAGTTATGCTTACATAACTGTCTTTTTTCTAAATCAGCATCAATACTAATAATGACAATATTGTACAAAATCTTTCCTTAGATAACTTAGAACTGCTTTCAAAAAAAGGAATTTTTTTTTTCCACTTTGAGGTAGCGTGTTCTATTGCAAAATTAAATAACCCAAAGCACTTGTACATCTTCAGAAATCTTGAGACTAGAGATATTCAACKCACTTAAATATTTATGCATATCCCATCTTAATTCTTGCTACTACACCATCTGAACATATAAGARCAATAACTCCTATGTCCAATGTTGAAGTTAGATAACTGAATAACTTCTTCATTTGGGAGAAGCGTTCTAGAGGGGAGAATTGAGAAGAGGTTTAGTAWAAAGTAACCGTAAAAATCAAAAAGAAGGCTGGCTGAGTGGGATGCAGGCCAGAGGAATGGCCAGGGCAGATTACAAATACCTGTAGTTTGGTCACTTGTATACTGTGGAAATCTTATAGAGAGGCTGCTTGTTTTTCTTGAGTTTTCTACAGGTTCACTGCTTATTTTGATCATCTAATTTCTGTACCAGGTGAAGTCATGAAACACTCAAGTGTTTTATACAGTCACACGGAAAGACCACTGCAAAATACAATTTGAGCCACAGTACAACCAGACTTTTTTCTAACACATTGTCTCTTATAATCTACAAATCTAGGGGGATTTTGTGTGCTATTCATGACTAAYGTTAACATTTACTAGTATTACAGTGAGGAGCCTTTTCAGATTTTAAAAATAAAAAGTTGTTTCTTGATATATTCCCTTATATCTTTCCACCCCATAAAATATTTRCTTCTGCAGAAGTTTTCGGATCTATAACTTCATACAATATGAACTGAAAAACTTAATATGCTAACTAAGATCACTGCAGTATTGTTCTTGAAAATGAGCCTGCATGAGAAATGATTTTCCAAAGAAAAATAATTTAAATGYAAGGATGACTCTTTAAAAACATATTTTCTTTTCCCCTTTACCTCCAACTCATGCTCTCCGAAAAAAAAGAAGGGTTTTACCATTATGAACAATTTATATTTTCTATGTGTGTTCTACTAGTGGTTGCCAAGGGCATTCATTAGAGCCTCTGTTTTTTTAATTACAGTCTCAAAGATTTGATAAATAACTTGCACAGAGTTTCTTTTTGGCACAAGTCTTTAGCATATAGGACATCAAATAAAGGGCAATGAAGGGCTGCAAGAATTAAAATGAAAAAAAGAAAAAAGACATTAAATGTCAGAGTTCCTGTACTCAGTAGATTTCRTGGCTTTCATGGATATGAATCCCAATATTCCAATGGATCCAGGCAAAGAAAATTCATAAAGAATATTCTCTAAAATTCATTGAGATTCTGAGTTCTGTGTCTGAGAGCAGTTCAATCTATTGGTAAGAACCTACTAACATTCCAGAAATTCCCTGCATTGCTGTTATTCTAGTTATAAGCCACTGACTGATTTATCACAATCACCTCTTTCTTATGTTCARTGTGAAACCTCATAAAAGTAATCAGATATTAGTGAAAGCAAGAAAGGGCAGTCAGGAGTCATTAATTTATAGTCAAATMCTGCTGCAGTATGCAGAAGTGTAACTACTCCCTTTGAATCCTGAACACTGGATGAATTACTTTCAGTTATTTAAGAGTATAGAAAAGATATATCTGAGCTCTTATCTCACTTAGCTGAAAAATACAACTCTTGYGTCATTGGAACTGGAAAAGATGTTTAACAAGAAGTCCAGGAAAAAAGAAATCAAAATAGTGTGAATATAGGCCCTTGTCAAGTTTAAAGTTTGTAGTTCTCTTGTAGCTCTGCAGTGTTGCATATGGAAAAAGAATCAYACAAGTTCTCAGTTCTGATAAAGGATAGTCTGCGGGTTGCAAGCACAARGGTATCACAAGACAGTGTAGCACAAATGTAACATCATCATTATTATTAACTAAGTAGAGGCATCCTAACTATAGTTTCATGCTAATTATTCAAGGTTATTTATCATAAGATATTAATGAAAAATCTTTAAGTAGAACTATGAAATAGAAGATAATTTTTATGCAGTGTTTAATTTGATTCCATCTTTTTAGTGCTCATTCAAACAAGAGCCAGCAAAGCYTCTCTTCCTTTTTTCACAGGCACTGGCTAGCCATTAGTCATTCTTCAAATGACAAATCTGTCACTAGCTGTAGCCCTATATTCTTCTGCTACTGCATTCTCTGTGTACACCTCTGTAATATTAATGTATGTGTCTATAACAAAGAAGACTCGAGCAAACTGAGAAATATTTTGATCTGTACAGCATAAGCCAATATGTGCAAGATTCCCTAAGCACATTGGATCCTTCAATATTACAGAAAAGTAACAWGACACTAAAATGGCTGTCTGGAGCCAAAGGTCTGATAACACATCTGCTGAAGTTAATAGCAAATCCCTTCTTGGTTTTAATCAGAGGTGGACACTAGTCAGGCCTCAYTGTGGTGGCTTTCTAGCTATGTGGTTGAAACTACATTGCATAATGCATGTAACAGTTGCAAATGTTAATGAGATATGGTGTGAGGAAGAGTATAGGAACAAGAGGGTGGAGGAAGAAAGCTAAAGTCCTTCAGCTTATTTTTTGTAGTTATATTTGGTTTTGTTGGCATAAGTATTCTCACTGTGCTCCAAGTAAAGATGTAATCCCATGCCCCAGTCTTAATCTAAACATTACATTATTTCTGGTCTGGAATCTGCATAAGATTGGATGAGATATGGAAAAGAAAGTATGTGGATGTAACAATAAGTTTCCTGAAATTACCTGAAAATATCTGAAATTCCTTACATTTTATAAAATTCTAAAAAAATACACTTAATGAGAAAAGCAGAAAACAAATGCATCTATCTACAATAACCATCCCTGTAACAATATTTTGCTTAGGAATTCTGCCTTACAACATCCCCTATTGCAGCYTGAGACATACATGTTTGCAAATCTATTTAACTGAAATTAATGCATTATATACCAGTGAGACTAATTCATTTCTAATTGCATCTAATAAGCTGTATTTAGGTCCAGATACTACAGATATTATGAATTATCGTGTGCTTTCATGAAGAGAAATGACTATACCACAAAATGTCTGTAGTACTACTCCTCTGTACTGTATTAGTAAATATCTAGTACAGTGCAAAGGCACTGATTCTGATGATAGGATAGGAAAACATGACAGGAAGCTAGATAGAAATTAGTCCTGCTGCAAGCGCAGATGAAACCTACAGAAACTCCCATTGTCCTCAGCCGGAACTGGATTCAGTACTAGCAAGTTTTGTAAGAGCACTAAGATCTGCTCACATAAAATAATAGCACCAAACTCACAAATCTGGATGTTCAACCCCCCCCAGCCCACTGCCACCCAGCTCTGGAAGCAGTTCTTTTCCCTACACATTTATTATTACATCAGTAAACTTCTCTAAAGACAGTCTGCTTGCAAACAGGACTGAACTGGATAGATAGGAACCTCAGGCTTTTTAGAAGACACAGACTTATGATCTGCCTTATTAGGAAAATAATGTAATGTTTTGGCCATTTACATCTTTGTGGTGTTCAGTGTGCTTTTTCCATTGAACTTACTGGGAAGTCATGGACTACAATTGTAAGCAGATCAGACTTCATATAGTTGGCATTTGTTTGAAGCTAGGGGAATAAGAAGAGAATAATGACCAAAAGATAACTTTGAAAAAAATAATGTAGAAAAAGTATATTGCCTACATTAATTAATCCTTGTGATTGTTCGATGAAGAGTGTTGATATGAATTGATAGCAATGAGTTTACATCCCAGTATTTTAGTGAGTATTAACAGAACCCAGGGAAATAGTTTCATGAAAGTCACTTTTCCTTCAGTTAGCTAATTTCTATTGCAGTGTTGTAAATCTACAAGTTCTCCAGCCTTCTACAGTCTTCCTCGACAGGTACAACTTGTAGTGTAAGAACTAGTGACAAAATTTCAGCATATTCAAATCATGAAGTGGAAAAGAAGACAGAAAGAGTTTTATCTCCCTTTTTAAAATCTCTTTTAATCACTGAAACTAATAATTCTTGATGTAGGCTGTGACTGCATACAGCCTTTCACAAAAGAAGACTATTTTTTAAAATGTTCCACAATTTCTTTTCATTCAGTATCTTACATTTTAAATTAAAAAGCTTTAAGGGCTTCGTAGTGTGTCCATGTAAGAGATTAAAGTTCTCCAGTCAAGCTGGTTGATAAGAAGAAAAAACTCCTAAAGACAGTTTCATTTCTATTGTGAATTACCAGCTACACTAATTGCCTGGTATCTTGGAAAAAAAAAATCACTTTGCCTTATGCATTTTTATATAAATGAATAAATACATAAATAAATAAACAAATAAAATTTTTGACTTAACAATTTGTCTTGCCTATGAAAA
Organism: Rhea americana; assembly: GCF_003343005.1. Lineage (NCBI taxonomy): Eukaryota > Metazoa > Chordata > Aves > Rheiformes > Rheidae > Rhea > Rhea americana. The sequence goes on along the minus strand of NW_028186396.1, from coordinate 1,084,601 downwards.
TATTTCAAAACTTCAAACCATTTACACTACTTCTTTTAAAAGGAGAGCTCAGTTATTTCATTTTAGGCTAGAATGGGTCTTTCTGGTCATCTACATTAGGTAACAAAGCTCAGGAGTACAAATCACATCAATTCATTGGGAAGATGTTTCTAGTTATGGCAAAATAAGGAATATTTTGTTGCCAGAATCATTTTGTACCCCTTGTAAAGAAAGAAAGAGACTGAGCATGAGCAATAATCCTATGTAACATTATTCAGTTATATACATGGCGGGGGCGGGGGGAACCAAAACACTGGCAGCAAAACTCAAAGCAATTGCATTGTTTTTGTGTTGGTCTACTGTATTTTGGTAAGAGTCTTTACAGTTACATAACCACCCTTCATGGTTAGCAGCAAAAGTTGTTGGCTTAAATATAGGAAATTTAGTTCACCTTTCCAGAACTGCCCACACCTCTTGTGATAAAAGCCTGCAGCGTGATAAAGCATGCAAGACAAGCACAAACAAGTAAGCAAAGTCCACAGCAGAGCTGGCASTATTTGTTTGACAAAGAACCCATTTTACTAGAGCAATTCTTAAGCTACAAATGTCAGCTGTGCTATCAATGAGCACAAGACCCACACACAACTGCAAGCTGCAGGACACAATCCAGGCCAGGCACAGGCTTGGATGGTAAGGAATGGGATGAAAAAAARGGGCTAAACTTGTCCCTCTTCCCCTGTAAGCTCCCCATTCTCTGCCACATCAGCAACTGATGCAGCTTCTTTCCAACTGCTTTATTTCACGCATCAGGTCTGGATGCTGGAAACATCACGAGTAAACAAATAAGCAAGAGAAGTAGTGATTGTATGTACTAGGAAAATATGTACCTTGCTTAACATAGCCTTGTAACATCCCCTTCTGTCCCACATCATGTCAAAGGGTAGGGGAAAGGAGGAACATGCTTCTTCCTTGCCCGCACCGTTCTGCTTTTCCCCCAGTCTAGGGTTTTCCTTCTCACTTCCTACAAGAGTCTGTCTTGCAGATAGGAATAAATGCCCAGCTCCAAGCCACTTGGAAGCACATGAACACAGCTATCACTGTGTCAAGCAAGAGCTAATGAGCCCTCCTGATTCGCCACAGGTATCAGTTCTGATTTCAGTGCTGCAGGAGCTGCAGTCAYGCAGGCTTCCTGCAGAGGCCCTTATGCTCTCATGCCCTGGGGAGGGGGACTCACTGCCAGGGAGGGCTACACATTATCGATTGCAAAAAGAGTTAAGCCTCTGATATATAAAAAAAAAGGGGGGATATCTTGTTCTGGCACCTGTTTCCCACAAGTCTAGCAATAGAGCAAATGGCTAGTTCTTACTCAGTTTTATCCATTTTCTTCTGAAAATCCCCTTTACTTGTTCACCCAGCCGACAGAGAAGTGTATTATTGCTTTTCCTTCTGAGAAAAGATGMTTTGTAACTAAGAGCATGCTGTGAAAGTGTCTCTAGACAATTTGCTTTCAATCACCAAYTCACTCCTTAAATCTTCTTCCAAACATGGCTCTAGAAAATGCATCTGCTATCCAGTGGCATTTGCCTGAAACCTTTCATCTCCATGATTACTTGATAATCACAAAAACAATTTCTGCTGATTAGTTTATCACAAGCCTTAGCCAGTCTTTCACTTAGAGATATAAAGTCTAATGCGATCAAAACTCTCTTACCTAATTTCACTTCTCCTTCCCATACCTCTCCATCTAAGACCTGGAAGATCTTCGATTAACATAGTTAATCTAAGTTAACTAAGTTAGCATAATTAACACACCAACTTTTCAGTTTTTAATAGGTATTTCATTGGTTCATAGTCCCATTATTCAATGTGAGGAATTGCTTTGTCTAATTTTTTTCTCTCCAATAAAAAACAATCATTTCAATCATTTGCATGAAAAAGGCAATACAGTTTGTCTAATGCACCCTGCAGTTCAGACATCAGTTTTTCTCTAAGTGATGAAGACCTGAGCCTGAGTATGTAGTAAAATACTCAAGTGTTTGCATTCTGGAAACAGCAGCCTATAACCATTTCAGCTATTGTATTTGTGGCCCCAGAAGACTCTAATGTTTTATGAAGAAAGTAGTCTGTCAATAAAGATTTTCTCTTCTGTTTACTACTATATAATCCAKCATTGATTATTCCAAGCTTGTTTATAATACAGTACAGAAATAAAGCAATTTATCTGAGTTCATTTTTCACATACTTTCAATCCACTTACTAAACCTGGGGGTCTATTYCTGTTTTTTTCAAGGACCAGTTTTAGATCTTTCTGGAAATATTTGGATATGCTACAGAACTGGAATTGTTTCTCAGTTTCAGGATCCAAGTGCAGACCTCAGTCACACACCAACTATGCATAAAGGTCTGATCTGGCTTTATGCTATTCTCTCTTCTCCTTCCATTTGTCTTAATTACTTTAAATGTTTATTATCTAAAATTTATGCAAGTGTTTTCTTGTGAGGAAATAATGACTYTTAGAAGATAAAGTCTTATTTCTACAAAGCTATACTAACAAAGTATAGTTTATTATATTTTTCTCCCAGGACTGACAACAAATGAACTCATTCTAATTTTTAATGACACAGGGATTGTAAGTATGCTATTAGACTGCCTCAACAGTRAGTAACATGCCATAGCTCAAATTCAGTCTAACAAGTGAAAATTCAGAAACTCTTGAAGAAAATAGTCTCTCTTAACCATTTGAGAAGCTACATATTTSCCTGCCAGAATTTTTATTTACTGAAGTGACAGTTAGCCCCTGAATTCCTTCCCCTCTATCCTGAATACACCTGTTCCTATCTATCTTCTTGCAAGTGCTATTCCCAGAAATATTCAGAAAGCCTGAATATTTCTGATTAAAGTTATRGAGTCATGTAAGAGTAAAAGGCATCATAATACCTATCTGTCTATGTATGCTCATAGCTCTGCCCATGGAATGCAGAAATAAAGCTAATGCATTTGTGGCTTTCCTAAACTATTTAGTAGTGCTTTAAAATTGAAGTGTCTCCATAGCAACTTTGAAGCATCCAAGAAGGGTGAAGAAGAATATTTTTCAGAAAACATGGAGTGGATGGAGTGGAGTTAAACTACAAAGTACATGAGGACCTAACAGTCARACCCCTTGGTGAGAGCGTGGACATGTATCCTGAGCTTGTAAGGGCCCAATGACCATCTCAGGAAAATGATTCTCTGAGAGACCACTGTGTCTTCCTGCTCAAATGGATGGCAGGGAGCAGCAGGGACAGCAGGGCAGCACCTTCCCAGCTGGATGCAGTTCTGCAGCATCCGAGTGAGGAGAGCAGAGCTGGGCCAGTGAGAGAAACCCAGGCCAGACCGCCAGGCAAGCCTGCAAAGATGAGGTTCTGGGAAGAATCCCAAGTGAAGACAGAAAGGCAGGTCAGCAGATCAGGGCAGGGAAGGTACTGGGCACAGAGTACCTGCAAGGCAGCTCTGGCGAAGAYCAAGGGCAGTAGCCTGGGTTCACAGGCAACCTGCAAAAGCAGGGAAGGTAAATGTCTGCTGAGCATGTCTAGGCTCCATTAGCCTAGCGTCATCATTAAAATTATCCCTGAGCCTACGCAGCCAAACCTCACAGAAGTGAGGGGATGCCCTGAGGCCTCTGACAGTGACTGCTTATAAAGGCTAGGGAAGCACATCTGCAACTGCTTAAATGTTAAGAGGTCCACGGGGAGACTTCCATGTTTCGTTGCTCCAGGTGAACTGTGTTGCTCCTCCTGCCAACTGGGGAAGTACCGTGCAGCTAGTTTGGAAATAACATAGTGTCATCTGTCTTGGAGAGGCTGTATTTGTTCTTCCATTGCTATCTTTTACAACTTCAACAATGCTGTTCAGTCTGGAAGAGTATGTACATGTGGAAAACACAACTACTGATATAAAGAATGGTATATCATTCAAGAGGATACTTTCRTAGGTGCTTCTGAATATCATATATTTAATAAAGGTAATATGATAAAACATGCTTTTCCCTGTGATGTCTATTAGAYTGTGAACTATTCTCCTAAGTGGAAAATACTGAGGCTAAGACTGTGACTACCTGAAGAGCACTTTCACTTCATGACATCTTCTAAGGGTCCACTGTGATTGCTTTCCAGTACACATGGTYTCTCCACGGAAACCAGCACATTGCAGGGAGGCTGTTTTCCTTAGGTGAAGCCAAGAAGCAGGTAACACATCCAGACCTCAGTGTTTTCAGTTTCCACAGAAGATGTATAGTGTAAATTACTTCTTACTTGAGAACTAGATGGGACAGACCTCTTCAAAATCAAAAACTTTAGGAGAACAGCAGAGTTTGGATAAAATTGTGTTTAATACATTTAGAATTAATTTATTCTGTTAGAGCGTTTCAGTTACGAATGAGTATGTATTCCAGCGCAGTGAATTGATATTGATGTAAATAGCTGGCCTCCCGTGTAGTCTATCCACACTGTTTCTCATAGCTACTGTATTTTCTTCTTTTCCTTTTCTTTTTTCTTAACAATTAAGGCCCCATATACCAGCCTAATGAAAAAAGTATGAACTCTAAATAATCTGCTCATTTACAAGTAGAACTGAACCAGCTGTTTTAATGTTCTTGTGAGGGTAACTCTTAACTGAGATTAGTAGTCCTTTTCACTCAGTTATTTTTTGTCTGTCCCTGGAATTTAGATTTTTTTTTTCCTGTGAGTAGACTAAAAGCTCAGATACCAGGTACAGGAAAATAACAAGGAATTTTCTGAAAAAAAAAAAACATTGCAAAAAGTGAACTGTTTGCTCTTCTTACTGTACCTTCTTCTTAGCTATCACAATTCACAGGACAGCTACCTTTCTTCTGTGCTGTCATTGCATATCAATGCAAATGTTGTCAGACATTTAAAAAAAAAAGAATGGGAATTCAGTTCTGTTCCTAATTTCTTGCTTTGTCTTATGGAGTGATGCTGAACAACTTGCTTTTTTTCTATTTTTTCATAAAGAAAAATAATACTAACTTGGGGAAGTACTTCAGGGTCTTCAGTAAAAGAATGTCTGGTAGTCACATAATTTGCAACAGATTTTCAGGGGAAACACATACATACATGCATGTTTGCATACATGTAACTCATTGGTAGCCAACCAGAAGTAAAAAATGTTTTCATGTACAAGAACAGTACAGCCCTGCCACATCTAACGTCTTCCTGGTGAAATTTCATGCTCTGCCATTGTCTATTCCCAGTCTGATCTGGTCTTTCTGGTGACTTGATCCCTCTGAAGTAAAAAGATATTTTTCATAGGTTTTGCCAAAGGCAAAATGAAAAGCTTTTCATTTTATTCTGTCATTTTATTATGTCTTCCTTTTTGCTTCATTGTCATCAATGATGTGATCTATTTCTCACACTTTCAAACACATTCCAGAAACTTTCACCATTTATATTTGACCTAGCTTTCTGTTCTTTTCTTCTGTATCCTCCTCAGGGGCCTAAGACAAATTCCTGAACAGTTTAGTGAGATTTTTAATTGGACTTCCAAACTGGAGGAACAAGTCTACTAAATTTGTCTTTTAGACATATAAAGCTAATTCAGACATAAATATTTTTATATCCATAGTTAAATAAAATCCTTACTATTAACTCCATATTTTATACAAATACAATCTGGAAATATTTCAATACATTAAGACATTGTTCACAGTCTGTACAAGTRTTTAAAAGCAAGGCAGAAACACTGACATTTCCCCCAGGCTGGAAAAGAAGGGCTTCTGACATTGGGCTAGAATTACAGAGATGTTTAAGTAATAGGGCACACGGACAGAGCGTCAACAGATGGACCTCCCAAGAGCTGCTGAATTTGCTCATATAAGAGTAAGGAGTGTTCGTACAGGGTACACAAATCATCTTTCTGGGAAAAGGACAGGATCTAGGAATTGGGGATGAAATAGAGAGAAGAAAAGGTCTCATAAATATTTGAGGAAAAGATATGTTCTTAGACAATAGGGTTAGAAATAGAGTCAGAAAGCACTACTGTATTTTGATGTGTAAAACACCAAGTTTCAGTAAGAACAACCTATGATGAAGCAGCTTTGAAAGTTATACGTGTGCGTGGCACCTCTAATATATGGGTCTCATTTCCTCCACCAGCACCCCCTTCTCTGATCCATCACAGCCTGCTCTCTCCACTCCAGTATGTCTCCTATTGCTCCAAATCAATAGGTCTCTTCAYCTTCCCTAAAACCCACCCTGTCTTCCTTTCCCTTCTTTTGCCTCTGACTTTTTATAGGTTTTGTGGAAATGCAGACTATCTGAGAGGCAATTTGWTCCTACGAAAATGCAAATATAGGCTATCTATCTGCTCTATTTCCAGCCACAAAAAAGATCTAGGGAGGCAGAGCACAGAAAGAGGCTATTGCAGGTTGGGGAGCAAAGTAAACCACATGTGGTTGTGGATTTTGAGCAGGAGCTCTCAGTACACAGGAGTCCTGACCTTCATCAGCAAAGATGGCCTAAACTTCCTTCCTCCATACTATTCCTTTCTGCCTTCCACCTGCCCCCTAAAAYAGGGAAAGATCAAGAAACCTATAGTTAAGCCATTACTAGAGAATAGGGTAACTGCATGTTTGCTCAATATGCTGGGCTGACTTGGGTATAGGAGAAGTACCTAAAGATGGAAAATGGGGACATGAAGGACAAATAAACAAGTAAATACAACTGGTAAAACAAACTTGCCACAGTAGGAAAATATCAGATGTAGAGAATATTTCCTCTCTTCATATGAATAGAAGAAAAAAAAGCCTCTTTTTGAATGAGGAGCTGAACAGGGCATGCACAGGGTAGTATTAAAAAAAAAAGGAAAAAAAAAAGGAGAAGAGGAAAAAGCATGGAACAAATATCTTACATCTGCAGGAAAAATAAAGAATAACCAGCCAGATCAAATTCTCATATTAGTACATCTGTCTTGATGTTCTTTGTATACCACAGAATACTATTTGCTGAAGTTATTTTTCTCTCAATTACTATAATTGCGAATATCAGGACAATAATTTTCCAGTGAATAAAACAAAAGAAGACATTAGGATAAAATGTCCCTTGACAATGTCCACCTGCAATTAGTGCTAGATTCACTGAAAAAAATATAAATTATTCAGGCTGAAAATACTGTGCAACACTTAAGGTTGTTATGCAAAGCTAGTACAGCATAAAAAAACAGAGAAACTATTAAGCCACTGAAGACTATACACTACATTACTATACATACATACTATACATTACACATTTATTGTGCTCTGCTAAAAAGAGACATTTCCGTTACCTTGCACCCAGCTTGTGGTCCAGCAGTTCTAAAAATGTGTTGAGGAAACTTCAGGGTTTCCATTCTTCATTTTACGATGACCATTTTCTACTACAGGAACAAAAATATCTCTGTTCCATCTGCTTTTCTTTCTGTGATTAGGTAGCACTTCTTTGATTAGGCAAGTTACAAGTGGGTTGAGCTGTCTTAAAAAATAAGTTTGAAAATAACTGTTCAAGAACCATGGTGAACAATGAAAGAACTAGGTTATTATTCAAWGCACTCGTGTACTCCTGTTAGCAGCTGATAGGAAGGACAATGATAGAAACAAGAAGACATTTAATTTTGAGCATGTTGTGAAAAATCTGCTTTAAGTAGTCAAATGGTAACAAGTGTTGCTTGCTCTCAGTTAGAAGAGGTTAAAAACTAGGCCATACAGGCAGCACAGAAAGGCAGACTTTGATCATTATTTTATCTCTTTGTTAGTTTATTGGTTTAACCAGGAATACCTACAAGCACAACCACTATGACTTTCAACATTGTTCTACTATTGATATCAGATATTATCATGTAAAACAGCACTCATCTTCCCTCCTTCTAAAACCCCATTAATTCCTGTTTCTGGTAGTCTCTCACATTTACAGCCTTAAGCTTTGGATTTTATTCTGCTATGCTTTCTCCGTTGGTTGCAGAGATATGAAAAGATACCYCCCATTCCAACAGAAATCTTTCAGATTCAAAGAGATTTTTCAGAACATCTGAAATCATGAAGAAGCCATTAACTCTAAATTATCATTCTCTGTAGAAGACAAAAAGACTGATTCCCCAGAAAAGAAAGCACTGAACACACATGGGCTGTAGGACAATAGAAAAGTAGATATAAGTCTTTAATTTCCAAGCTATGTGTCCCTGGTCTTAAAGACACTTGCTATTCTACTGCTTTATGTTGATTTTGGCCAAACTTGCATCCTCCAGTAGAGAAAGCTCTGCCACCAAAGGTCTCATCAGAATGTTACATTCTCTTTAATAGGTTCCATTTCAGCAAGTGAACATTTTCCAGTGGAATTCAAAAAATCACCAGAAAATTCGATGTCTGAGTCTTCACCTGGATTCAGTCATTGTATCAGTGTTGATAGAAACTTCTCTTTTCCTGATATCTTCCTATACAGCTCTACAACATGAAATCTCTTCAGCAGCAATGTGCATTGTTTTGTTGTTTTCAGTATGAAAATTGGACAAAAGCACCTTTTCAATTCTAGAATAAAAACAGTTCATCTCCAGCATGGCTGGCACTACACCACTAAGTTTCCTTCCTTTCCTTTCCACTTTGATCTCTGCCAGCTTTGCAGCTGGGTGGTTACCTTGCCATCTTTGCACGCATAAAGACTCTCTTTGACTCTACCCTATAATGAAAGATATTTATGTGGTCTCTATCTCTGCCTCTTCTCCATATTCATGTTAGCCCTCCCCAATAAACTCTCCAAGGGTTTCACAAGTGCTAATATTATCCTTGCTATCAGTCAATCTGTAAATCTCTCCAATGCTTCAGTCTTACAAACTAAYATCAGTTTAATCTTTCTTCCTTGCTTTTGAAACAGTCTGGAAAATTCTCTCACTGCCYAGCTGTCAAAGCTGTTAATTTTCCTCTGTTGAGTACTCAGAGAGGTCAGTGAGACCTGCATAACTGATAACTTAGGTTACAGCACGAAATTGTTCTAACCTCACTAAGTGGGGCATGTGTGTCTTTGCCAACAGGTTGGCCCTGGTAAAGAGAACTTTAAACTAGGAAGGATGGGCGAAGGGGAGAGCTATAAAGACAGCATAGTCAGCAAAATACAGTTCAAGTTGAGAAGCATACAGTGCGTGCGTGCAGCTGGGGATGTGCATATGAGACATGGCTATGAGGGATTCTCTTACACCCCTCCTGGGAAACCTGCATGCACAACTACCTCTCTGAAATGCCTGTACACCAATGCACACAGCCTGGGGAATTAACAGGAGGAACTGGAGATCTGTGTGCGGTCGCAGGGCCATGATCTCATTGCAATCACAGAGACAGGGTGGGATAGCTCTCATGACTGGAAYGCTGTCATGGAYGGCTATGTGCTTTTTAGGAAAGACAGGCCAGGGAGGCGAGGTGGTGGAGTTGCTCTTTATGTGAGAGAGCAACTGGAATGTACTGAGCTCCGCCTAGGAGGAGGCAGTTGAGAGCTTATGGGTAAAAATCAAAGGGCAGGCTAACATGGGGGACACTGTTGTGGGTGTCTACTACAGGCCACCTGAGCAGGAATAGGAAATCAATGAGGCTTTCTACAGACAGCTGGAAGTAGCCTCRTGATCACAGGCCCTGGTTCTCATGGTGGATTTCAACTACCCTGGTACCTGCTGGAAGGAGAAAACAGCTAAGCACAAACAGTTCAGGAAGCTTCTGTAGAGCACTGATGATAACTTTTTGACACAGGTGGTGGAGGAGCCAACTAACAAACAAAGTCCTTACTAGTTGGTGATCTGAAGTGYTGCAGTGACCATGAGATGGTGGAGTTCAGGATTCTGCATAAAGGAAGCAAGGCACTAAGTAGGATCACAGTCCTGGATTTCAGGAGAGCGGACATTGGCCTCTTCAGGGAACTACTTGGAGGAATCCCATGGGTTAGGGACCTAGAAGGAAGAGGAATTCAAGAGAGCAAGATAATATTCAAGCATCACTTCCTCCAAACTCAAGAGGAAGCRAGCATCCCAATGAGAAAGGAGTCTAGCAAAGGGGGCAGGAAATGTGCACAGATGAGCAAGGAGCTCCTGGCAAAACTCAAATAGGAGAAGAAAGTACACAGAATGTGGAAGAGGGGACAGGCCAYTTGGGAGGAATATAAAAATGTGGTTAGAGTATGCAGGGATGCAACAAGGAAYGCTAAGGCCCAGCTGGAATTAAATCTGGCAAGGGATGACGAGGACAACAAGMAGGGATTCTTCAAATACGTCGGTAGCAAGAGGAAGACTAGGAAAATGTGGACCCACTGCTGAATGGGATGGGTGCCCTGGTGATGAAGGATGCAGAGAAGGCAGAGTTACTGAATGCCTTCTTTGCTTCAGTCTTTACTGCTAAGGGYGGCCTCAGGAATCCCAGAACCTGGAGACGAGACAGAAAGTCTGGAGAAAGGAAGACTTTCCTTTGGTTGAGGAGGATTGAGTTAGGAGATGTTTTAGGCAGACTTGACATCCACAAATCCATGGGCTGTGACAACATGCACCCGTGACTGCTGAGGGAGATTTTATTGCTAGGCTGCTCTCCATCATCTTTGAAAGGTCGTGGAGAACTGGAGTGGTGACCGAGGACTGGAAGAAAGCTCATGTCATTCCAATCTTTAAAAAGGGCAAGAAGCAGGACCCAGGAAACTACAGGCTAGTCAGCCTCACCTCCGTCCATGGAAAGGTGATGCTACAGCTCATTCTGGTTGTCATCTCCAAGCATATGGAGGAAAATAAGGTGATCAGGAGTAGTTAGCATTGGTTCATGCTTAACCAATCTGATAGCCTTCTGTGATGGAATGACTGGCTGGGAAGATGAGGGGAGAGCAGTACATGTTGTCTACCTTGACCTCAGCAAGGCTTTTGACACTGTCTCCCATTGCATCCGCCTGGATAAGCTCAGGAAGTGTGGGATAGATGACTGGACAGTGAGATGGGTTGAGAACTGTCTACCAGGCAGAGCTCAGAGGGTTGTGATCAATGGTACAGAGTCTAGTTGGAGGCCTGTAGCTAGTGGAGTYCCCCAGGRCTCAGTCCTGGGTCCAATCCTGTTCAACTTCTTCATCAATGACCTGGATGAGGGGACAGAGTGCCTCCTCAGCAAGTTTGCTGATGATGGGAAGCTGGGAGGAGTGGCTGACACACCCAAGGGCTGTGCTGCCATTCAGAGAGACCTGGACAGGCTGGAGAGTTGGGCAGAGAGGAATCTCCTGAGGTTCAACAAGGGCAAGTGCAGAGTCCTGCACCTAGGGAGGAATAACTGCATGCACCAGTACAAGSTGGGGGCTGACCTTCTGGAGAGCAGCTCTGCAGAGAAGGACCTGGGAGTGCTGATGGATGACAAGTTGACCATGAGCCAGCAATGTGCCCTTGTGGCCAAGAAGKCCAATGGTCTYCTGGGSTGCATTGGGAAGAGTGTTGSCAGCAGGTTGAGGAAGATGAACCTTCCCCCCTACTCAGTGCTGGTGAGGCCTCACCTGGAGTACTGTGTCCAATTCTGGGCTTCCCAGTACAAGAGAGACATGGAGCTACTGSAGARAGKCCAGCATAGGGCTATGAAGATGGTTAGAGCATCTCTCTCATGAGGAAAGGCTGTGAGAGCTGGGCCTGTTTAGCCTGGATAAGAGAAGGCTAAGAGGGGATCTTATCTATGTGTATAAATACCTGAAGAGAGGGTTTCAAGAGGATGGGGCCGGACTCTTTTCAGCGGTGCTAAGTGACAGGACAAGAGGCAATGGGCACAAACTGAAACACAGGAAGTTCCACCTGAATATGAGGGGGAATTTCTTCTGTGTGAGAGTGGCAGAGCACTGGAACAGGTTGCCCAGAATGTCTGCAGTCTCCTTCTCTGTAGATATTCAAAACCTGCCTGGATGCGATCCTGTGTAACATGCTTTCAATGACACTGCTTGAGCAGGGAGGTTGGATTGGATCATCTCCCAAGGTCCCTTCCAACCTCAAACATTCTGTAATTCTGTTATTCTGTGATTCTGTGTGATAATCTGTGTGGTAGGGACATGCTTTTTGGAGACACAGGGATGGGTATTTTGAGTAGCTACTGTATAAATCGAATGGCTCCACTGGTTCCTTCTTCTCTCTCACCTTTGGTCTGTCCTGTATGCAAGAAGAGAACAGAAATCCTGAAAGAAGTCCAGGTTTTCAAGGAGCAMTGGTCACCTTAGTCCCTCATCCTAAGAACAGCAAATTCCAGTTTTATCTGTGTTTCTGAAACACTTGCACCTTGTTTTGTTTTTATTTTTTTTTTTCTGCTACATGGTGCAGTACAAGCTAAAAACAGGAATGACTCAAATATCTGGACAAAAGATATTTTGATGATTTGTAAAATGAGTTGCCAACAAATAAGTTACTAGGACAATAACTAGCCCAATACACATTAGTAAAAATAGGATATACCTGGACCAATAGTTAAAGTTGATTGTCTTTATTATCGCTATTCCTTCCCTCCCAGTATGAAGTTTTCTAGTTATATTCAGTAGTTTCTTTCGAGGTAACCAAACATTATTGCTTGACATAGCTAAATCCCATTAAGAGCATATAGTTACCTGACAAAGAATTTCCTCTTCATTGCAATTTCTTACGTACTCTCAGCAACTGAAGTGGGGGTGGCGGGGGTGAGGRGGAGAGAAAATCACTTCCTGTTAGYGGGGAGAGTATGGCTGATTTGAGCTGTGCCAATGCACTTGCAGAACTTGCTGAGACTTATTCAAAGAAGTAAGGTCAAATGATTGAAGAAGGCAAATCAACACACCAGTGAACATGAAGAAGAATGAAAAATCCTCTTGCTGCTGCATCCAAGCAATTGTACTACAGTAAGCCAATCAATATTTTTRCATATAAATATAATGGTTCATATTGTATGCAGGCTTTGTATGCGTTTGTATGCAGGCTTTGACTCTCTGTGACCTGCTGCTTATCTTACAGAGTCTTTTATCTATCTGGTCTTAGGGCACACAAATAGGCAAACTGAGATCAACTTTAGCCCTATTCTGGGATTTCAGATTTGGATGACATGTAGGAAAAAGTTGGCAGTAGTATCACCAAGAATCATGGCAGATTCAGGCTTAAATTCCTGAAATTGTATGCTAAGCCTGTCCTGATAACTGACCGGTTCTAGGCAAATTATTTCTGAGAAGCCATTGTGCTAGACAGAGAAAAATTGACTTTCACAGCACAGAAATGGAAGCAAAATAACTCAGATTTCCTGCAGTCCAAGTAGAGGCCACCTTTAATCCATGACAGTAGTATTTGACACATTTCATATCAAAGGATTTGGGGGCTTCTTTAATGCACCAAAGACATAGGAATGTAGTTACAAGTCTTCAGGTTGTTAGCCTGATATCAGGTAAGGTTACTTTTTAATACCTTCTAAATTTTAAAAATAATTTTTAGACCTTTTTCATTTTTGAATAGTGGCTTCAAATGTTTTTTCCAGCAGAAAGATACTTATTACTCTTCATTACACTTGTTGACCATAATATGTTCTGAAACATTTCAGCTAATATTCAAGGAAACACATTCTAATGAAGAGTCCAGTCTGTAATCTCCCAGCCTAATCATGAGCCACGATGCTTCAGTTCTGTTTACTATGTGTATATCTGATGTTACTGAATAGATATCTACCACAGATAGAATAACAAAACAAACTGCCCATAATTATAATGAATAATCAATAAAATAAACTGCATTCCTTTTTTTTTCCATGCAGAAGGGAAAAAGGACAGTAGTTGCAATGTCCGAGACTCTGCAATAATTACTTCTAGTCATAATTTATTGAAGCAATGAGAGGGAATTTGAGACTGTGCAGAGGGTCAGTGGCAATAACAGCAGTAACAGCATCCTTCTCTGTAGTAGTTATAACCATGGAAAGGCTAAAAGGGCAGTCTTTGAACATACTTGAACACCTTGATATAGCTGTCTGAATCTAGTGGGAGAAAACTGAAATATGCTTTCAATTCCTGTTGTAAGCTGAACAGTGGAGGAAGAACTGATCATTTTATTTAAAAAGAAAGAAACATCTGTATCCAGTTGCACATGTTTGATTTTTCAATTTGGAAAGAAAAAGGCTTCAGAAGGGAGAGAGGATAAAAGGGATCCCTGTACACCACAAGTAGAACAGTCACATAATGCTAAAGGGCCAAAGATCTGTCACTATAAGGTTGGTGCACAAGCCACAGACTGAACACAAAGAACAAAGTTTACTTGTGAAACCTCCCTCTTACCTTTATTATACATTTTACATTTCCACTCCTTTCTCCTAGTCCTCCATTTTGGTTCAGTCTGGCATCCTTGTGGTCAACTGTAGCCGATGCCTCCAGCTCTGATCCTGGACAGAATGAGCTACACGTCCTTATGTATCATATCCCATGCTACGCTATTCTCTTTATTAATGTTTCAGTGTAGTAAGACATACAGTTTTAAATTTGTGTCTGCTGACTACAGAAAAGCAATTAGAAGATCCAGTCTGCTTCTTGCCTAGCCTAGGACTTCTTTTAATTTGTAATTTACAAACAAAAATGCTTACAGTTGTTGGAGGAAAGGAGGGCATATATTTCTCTCAATAATGCAGAGATACTGTTTTCTGTTCTTTTATTAGCACATCATAAGATTTAGAGAAGCTAGAGACACTGATAACTTACTCTTCTTTGCTTCTGTGCATCCAGTATTGCTCCTCCATAGCTACTGCTACAAAATAATACCTACATCCCACAGTTTTCAAGTTTAGTATGCAATACATATACATCTATAAGAAAAAAAATCATATGGTAATATTCAGTTCTGCATCAACTACAATGATAAGATGCTTGAAAGAAGTGAAATTACACTTTTTAAAAAATAAAGTATTTTTAACTCAATAAAGCAAAAATTATTTTTTTGTGTGTGAGGTAATATAAGGTAATTTTCTTTCAGTTTTCCAACAATTTAAAAGACTGTTTCTTTAAGAAAGTTAGTGTATTGCTGATTAAGATGTTTAAATTTTCTGTGAGCACTAAAGAAGCTGTTGGGCAACTTTTCAATGTGGGAAGAAAAAAGTATTTTATAATACTGCAGTCTTGGCAATATGATAAAGATAACATTCTCTGTCTTTCTTAAAAGAATATCTGTTTTTGAAATGTGATTTCCTTTGGTTTAAGTGTTTTACAATACAAATGCAAAGAACCCCTTTGGTAATATTTACATGCACAGACATATTAGACTAGAAAGTCAAGTATTCAGAAGTTGAGAAAATGTTATAATTCAGGTTCCTATTATTATTATATTAATTTGACTAAGCTCAAATATAGCATTAATTGCATAATCTCAGTCTTATTTGTTCCCTTCAAGATCTGACACTGCAGGAATCTGAAAGAAGACTGTTTGCTAAAASAAACATAACAATTATGATTAGGATTTCTTCTATTTCCTCAATGGTTATTCTTTTGGTTTTTTTCCTGAACTTTAGTCATATTTAAGGATTTTTTATTATTATTATTCCTTGTTAGACTTTTTAAGTATTTATTCCCAGTACCATATGGGTGCTTCACAAACTTCCTTTGAAGAAGAGGTATTATTATTTCATCTTTCAGATCTTGACTGAAGACCTCAGATAACAACATTGAAAAGCGACAACAATTTTCAGTATTTTTTAGTTCCCAGACAGAYATTTCAAGAACTCCCTTTCAATTCTACTTAACATTATGTGGTACTTCATATGCWCAAGGCAAGCACCCTTCTGCATTCAGTTGCATTTTTTGACAATTCAGCACGAGATACCAGCCTTGAATGTGGCAGCCAGGAAATGAGGCCAGCTCAACTGGTGACAATCCTCAAAATATTTAGGAGGCATGCTCAGCATCACATAGCAGCAGGGGTATGGCAGACACAAACCCCAAATTCTCCAAGCCAGCACATTGCTATTTTAGGCATAAGATTTCTTAGTAGTTCCATGTTTCCATGGTTTCATCCTTTTCCCTTACATGGCATATCAGATTTATAGCAAGAAATAGCACTGAGGTCTGGATCTGAGGCCAGCTGGTGCAGTCTACCCGCATCCACACTAACAAGTTCTCTTAGACTCCAAAATGCTGTGGCCTCTTCCAAACTGCATCCTGTATCCCTAGCTAACTCCCAGCTCTGCCTGGAAATCATCTGGAGCCTTTCCAGTTGGCATAGCCCAAATCCATGCTAGGGACCTTTTAACAGTTTCTGTGAATAGACGATTGAAGTCCAGTGCCTGTTCCCATGCTGTGGCACTGCTTAGAGTTTCATTTTTATTGAAGAAAAAAATCATTTTCAAAAGCAAAAGAGAGCCCCAAATGTTCAGCCCTCACCCATCCTGCCACTGTCTTCTCTGAACACCTTGAAAACAGCCAGCTTTTGAAATAGTAGCCACAACATCTTTGGGCACAACTGGATCTACATAGCTACATACACACACAGGTTTGCACACTGATCCATTTTTTTGAACAGAGTAGATGTGTTCAAAATTGCATGCATGCTAAGCCATAATGCTAATTTTAGAAATGATTTTTGTTCTTATCCTCTAACAATGGAACAGAAGCTTAATAGGCTGTTTTGTCCTTTGTCCATAATTACAAAACAAACAGTAAAAAACTACTCTGAAAGATGTTTTAGAAACTAGTTATAATTARTATGACATGATTACTGGTAAGTACAATGATCGTAAAAATATGATTCATGTCTAATAATATTTAAAGAAATTTGTCTTTGATTATGCAGTGATGGCAAGTGAGCAAAGCTCTTATCATTTTTTAATAGTCATTTTTCCTTGTCATGGATATCTGGATGGAATTTACTTCTTGTTTTGATTTTCTTGCTAATTGAGAACTTTGGAAGTTTCAGCTGGATTACTTTGTAATACAAGCATCTTCAACCAAACACTTCACCCAACTTCAATGACTTTGTTTACAAGTCTTCCATCTGGAATCAATATCTGATTACATATTTAACTAAATGTGCRGTTATAGACATCTAATTAACTGTAGTGTTTACCAGACATTTATACAGCCTAACCTTTTTTGRAAAAGCTATTAAATGGTAACACAGGCCTTGCTTTAACACAGAGAACAGCATTGCTTAATATTTTGTAAGGAATGACTAATCTGTGAAATGAAATCCGCTTTGCTGAAAACAAAGATTTTCTTACCGAGAGTGACTCCTTCTTGTGCATTGACTACTTGGCTTGGCCCTCTGAATTCTCTTGTGGTTTTTTTGTCCACCATTTCCAAACCACATTGTGTACCAGTACAAAAAAACTTACTGTTGGTAAGTAAAAAAGGTGCGCTGGTGTGAAGTCAAGCAGATAATTCTGTTTTAATGTTTTAAATGTAGAAGGCTGTATTCACATAGGATGATGTGCCCACAGTCTTTTGGACATCAGCTCCAAGTGCCCATAYCCAGTGAGCGCAGGAGAGTTGCACAGCTGTCAGTCTGCTCGAGTGCCTGATTTTCTGCCAAGGAGTTGAAGATGTGGGGAAGCAGAGAAAAGAGTTGCCTTGCATCCTGGTGCACAACCAGGATGCACAGGGGTAGGATTGCTGTCACTGGTACCGTGGGRGCGCCGCAAAGCCCCGAGGAGCTGCAATGAAGAAATTATTCAACTCTGTGCTCCTTTTACTTAGCCTCAGGCCGTGTCAAAATGACAGTATGACTTCTTTCAGTCATTGTAGACCAGAATTATCCAAAACAGTTATCTGTAGTAGACATACTGGCTCCAATGCCCCAGCAAACAAAAAGCTAGGCAGCTATATTCCAGCTATGGAAATTCTCCAAACAGTTACACTGATTGTTATTTTTCATCTTAACTAGTTGCACAGTGAATACATGRCATGTTTCACTGAAGAGATGACAGGATTTTAAATGTGAATGAAGTGATTCAAATGAATACAGCAGTGCTTTTGTGCGATTAGAAAAATAAATAAGCTGTGCACATCTATTCTCCCTTTTGGGTGAAAGGACCTATATAGGATAGTTATCCAGTATCAAATACATAGATGATTATTTTGAGAACTGACAAGAAACATAGAAATTTGGACTGTTTTTAGTCTACTAGAACAGCAAGGCTATCACTGATAATACTACAGGGGTCTTCCTAGAGCTTATTCTTTCCCTATGTGGCTGACTAGCAGTCCTCCAGATTCCAAACTACTAAAATTACTTACCAAAGTAAACAAAAGCAAWTGGCTAACCTTGTGTTCAATGACCTACATTATTTATACCACATTATAATTGTTTCACTGTCACCATAACACTGTCTCTAGTAATATTGATGCGTATACAAGGTCTTGTTTTGAAATAGAAACAGCTTCAGAGTTATATGCACTCCTTGATTTTAAGTTGCTAAATGACATATACCTTCCTGCACTAAAGCCAAGTGATTTTAGAGTGGTCTCAGAGCATGATGCGTTGTGCCTGCAATGAGATCCCATGACTGAGGATATATACATTTGTCATTTTGAAAAAAAAAGATTAAATGAACCTGGGGAACAGTCACTTTTACTGTAATAAACTGGAACAGCATATCTTTTTTCTCTTCTCTTTTTCCTTCCTCAGATTACTGAAGTAATAGTATGTTTCTTAAAATGCTTGATTACTATTTTTCTGTAATTTTCTAGGAAAGAGACATCTTATCTATCTTGACAGAAGTGTTGCTACAGAATATCTGAAAAAAATATATAATCTCAGAACCTAACACAGAAGTGGCCTGAGTTTCAATTTCTTTGCTCTTGGGTTCAAACTGGATACAAGAGGTAGGTGTGACAAATGGCTCTTTAACCCATCATCAGTCTCTCTCTTGTTCAGTGATTTGCCTACAGCCTACTATAGAATGAATTCAAAACCTCTAGCTTACCTTTTGCTTCCTGATGGAGTTTCCTCATGGGCCATCTGTAAGCCTGACTAGCCCTTTCAGAAATTGGAAGATTCAGGTTTAAATTTATTTGCCAAGCTACCAGTGATTTGTGGAACCCAGAGAATGCATCCAGACTTCGCTTGCTGGGACATGTCATGATTCCTCACTGGACTGTGCACCTTTTTGAGAGAAACCAGATACAGGATCGAGGAAAGGAGCTCAGACACCCAGATGCCTTGACTGTGTGGAGTCCTCATGCAGCCAAGGCATGGGAACTTGGAAGTGCTCCAGCCTCATCAGAAATGGACAGAGATCCTACGTTCACCCTTATCTTTTTCTTGTAAGATACAAATTAGTATGAAATTTCATTTCAGTTCCAAAACAGCCTATTAGAGCTGTTTTCCACTGCAGTGCAAAATTACTACAACACTGTGCCAGGTACTCTGAGTGATAACTTGTAGGAAAAAGGCTTATGTGAATTCCCACTCCTCAGGAAGAATGATATAGCCCTTCAAAATTTGGAGCTATGTAAAATTAGAAAGGTCTTAAATGTCAGTAAAATGCAAGGCTTCCTTGTTGTTCGTGACCTTTTAGCTAGCTGCATACAATGAAATTTAAGCAAAAGACTTTTCTTCATGAAAAACTACCACAATCATGACCTCCATAAAATGCAGTTACTGTTTTTTGTTCAGCAAATGAATCTCACAAGCAGCAGCAAAAGCAAAAGTGACTCAAGTGAATGATGAAACGTATATGATACTTTAGAAAAAAAAGTGCTCTAGGAGAAAAGCAAATCAATTGATCAACAATTGTGTAGCTCCTTTACTAACAACAGTGATGTATGGAAGAAAGGATCCATTTAACTGCCACTTGTGAAGACATTAGAACAAAAAATGCATCAATAGATCGATCTCTCCCTTGRGCTTCCATACAGCCTTGTGTGTTCATCAATTACCAGCAGCTAATTGAGATTTGTATCACTCTTCAGTCTAAAAAAATTGTGAGTTCCATCAAACCTCAAATGACCCCCCACTGACCGAGCACATTGCCCTGGAGAAAAGCCTGTATAGAAAAGACCTAGCACTTACATTATCACAATTGTAATTATGTGTTCCTCTTCTGTAAATTGCCAAGATAGTCCCCTTCACCAAATCGATATTATATACAAATCTGTGAAGTTTTTACATTTGTGTTCTTGCAAAGTGAACCAAAATAGTATGAAAAGAATCAAGCAATAAGAATTTTTAAGGTGGTAGGCAGGGTAGTGATGGGAGGAAGACAAATGGACAAAGAGAAGGAAATGAAGCAGAAAGCTGGCCAGTCTATATTAAAAGACATGCTGTTTAAAAATGAGATCTCCAAGGCAAGGAGAGAGTGAAGTGGACTAAGGAAAGAGTTCTGTGGAAATCCCRCAAACCAATGAGTAGAGAACATATCAGACAAAAGGTAGCGGACACATAGCACGACAGCTGAGAGAGGGTGGTTGGAAAAGACAAAGACACTTGAACACTGAAGAACAAGAGCACAGTATGGTTCAGGCTGGTGGTAGATTCTGTAGGCTGACCTGTTGGGCACTGCTAGTCATTTAATGATAAAAATTACATAGCTTCTGGTCTCAGAATTAGTTCATGTCTCCTGCTACAAATGTAGCCTGGGTGTGTAGTACAGAAAGCTAAACTAACAATTGTTAAACTAACCAAGGAAAGCTCAAAATAAAGTTCATTGTAAAGCTTAAAATAAGCAGCCACTTAAGAGGCTGTTCTGGCTGAGTTTGCAGAATATACTACAAATGTGAGTAACATATCTTGTATATTTGAGTTTATTGCTCTGCTTCTGCATGCAGGCAGAACTATTTACTTCTGTTAATGAGTTTTAAGATATACTAGAATTTGACTGGAGATTTTTTTATTTGAGATTATTTTACTTTGATTTCCTGGCAAAGATAAAGTAGATATGAATGACGACTATTTATGGTAGCATCAATAGGTTCTAGTATGGACTGACAGTAGGCTTGAGTGTCTATTTACTAGCAGAATATTCATCAAAATGAAAATCCTTCCATCTAAACATGTTCATTATTTCAGGCTACACTGGAAGAAAAGTTAGGTCAAAAAATGACAGAAATATCTAAATACCTTAAAAAAATGTCTGAACTGAACTGAACATTTCTGTTTTTTTTTTTTTAACAGGTTGCAGACACCATTTACAGAAGCCTATAGTTTAAAATAGCATCCCAGAGTAACTGTAGTTTTCCTCTTTTCTTGGATTACGCTATTCTCACTTTCCATTTTATGAGATGACAATTTTATATAAAATGATACAACTACAAAAAGAAAACTTGGAGAAGTGATGATGGTCAGATTGCTCTCCCAAGAGGTTAAGAAATCAGGATTTATATTCTTATTGATAAATGAGCAAAGAGTTAGGATTTGTATCTGTCTTTTTCCAGCCTACTGGGAGAGACTATTTTTCCTTCCCAGCTGTTTTAGGAAAGATAACTACTGTGTGTAAATATAATTTTGCAGAGTGAAGCTCATTTGCTCTCTCAGTAATTTTTAACTGTAAGTTCCTCCACAAGTTTACTGTCCAGTAGAAATAGAGCAAAATTTATTCAGAGAGAAATAGATCCATGTAGAAAGAGCAAATACATCTACTTCATAATAAATATGTGTTATTTGTGTATATTTAAAGGACTCACCTACAGAGAATGCAAAGTAAAACCTAGGAAATGTAGCCCCTAAAAAGCTTAATCCTAACCTATGACATACAAGCTGAGCAACCTCCCTTATAACAAGGGGCAGAAATTTGCAGAAATTCCTACTGTAATGCATCTATTTTTGGTTAGTTCAAGACATTGGCATGCTACACGGATATGACATATGGGCATATCCTTTGGCATACTGGATGGACACTACAGCCTGTTTCATTTAATTTAATACATTCCTTTTTAGTTTGTCAATATCAAAAAGCTATTTAAGGTAAATTASCTGTTAATATGCATTTTTAAAAATATTGTTATGATAACTTCTTCTAGAAACTTTATTTGGAGGAAATAACGGTATTGCCTTTTGCTATCGCTGCCATAGAAACAGCAACCTTCTGCTGAAGACTAGTGTGACTGAGGAAGACAGGTTATCTTTTAAATGGYTGCCACTCTTTGGCAAGTGGGACTGAAGCCCTAAAGCTGCCTGAGATCAACAACTGTGCTGACTAAGGATCTGGCAGCAAACAATGTGCTTGGCTCTGTAGAAAGTCTGAGGAAGGCACTGGCAGCAAAAAGTCATTTTTGTGTCAGCCAGTAGATTTGTCAAGTGCTGTCCA
The DNA here is from genome assembly GCF_003343005.1 of Rhea americana. NCBI lineage: Eukaryota > Metazoa > Chordata > Aves > Rheiformes > Rheidae > Rhea > Rhea americana. The sequence continues at coordinate 1,062,391 of NW_028186396.1, read as the reverse complement.
CAACTACAGCTTTCAGGCAGGTTTTTTTCAGAYGTTTTAACATGACAAGATAAGGATGCACAAAAGACAGTTATTGGAAAGTTTGCTCAAAAATACATCCCTTGAGAAAAATACTGATAGCAACTAAGTTAGAACAAAAGTGGAAAAATAGGATAGAAAAGTTGTTATTCTGCAGATCTGAGGAAATGTTTTGGATTTTTTGTCATTTTTAAACTGTCAAATTAATGGCTTTCTGTCCCTCATACAGTAGCTGACTCATTGTTAGTTTAGAACTTGGAACCTTGAGCATCATAAAATCTTTGCAATCTGTCATTCCACAGCTGCAGGAGGTATTTTATATGCTATCAAAGGAGACATAAAATTTAATCTAATCTTATAACTGCTTGAATCTCTAGGGCTACATTTTTTCATAAGCTCTTATGTTTGAGTTGGTTGTCTTTAATTATCAGCTAGGTTGCCTCTCTAATTGTTGGCTCTAGCATGCTCTAAAATATCTACTTACTTTACAATAATTACTGTAGGGCTTTACACAGTTCAGCATTGTGGGAGAAATAATTATGCTCAGTATATATTTGCATTAATGAGATTGAGCTGCTTTGACATATTCTAGTGTTTGCAGAAAGAAAAAAAGTAAGGAAATTATCTGAACATTTATAGATAATTTGCTATCAGAGGACATTCTGAGCTCTGTCTATAAAGAAGATGCAAAYAGAGTTGAGTAAAAACTGAAATTCATGTTTCCGTTGTACAGTCCCAGCTATTATAACTTCTCTGCTTTTTTCTTGACATKCTATACATTTATATAAAATAGAAATGTTCAGGAAGAAAAGAGATGTTGGGGCAGGGGGCAGATTGAGATAATTTTTGAGGTTTTTTTAGAAACCTGCAGTTGGGTTCTAGTTGSGGGCACTATGAAACCTTCGCAAATATTGCCTGGCTGGGTCACTGAGTTGACAGTGCCAGCAAGGATATTTGCCAACTGGTGATTTAATGTCTCCCTTCCTTAAATGTGCCAAATGTCCCAGTCCRAACAAAATATGTCATACTTCTCAATTCAAGAACACTGTCAGTCCAAAAGGAGTTTGTTCACATAGTCTGCCTTTACAGAATAAAACATACGATGAAAGTGACTGACTTGAGAAAGAGGTTTTAACTAATCTGATAAAGATGCACTTTCCTTCTTAKATTAACTCTGAATTCCAAATAAAAAGCAAGCATTGTGTGAAAAATCACAAAAGCACARTGTATTTGCTCTTATTTTGCACCAAAATACACAATACTGCTGGCAAAATGACCAGAAGTAGTTCTCTGCACATTATTCTGTGTCCTGGATGCTGAAAAATTGTGTGAGAGCCATCTGATAGTCCCGGAGCATAAGACGCAGTTCAGTAGCATGGCTGATAGGCACTATAGTGTGGAAATTCCCTGCAACACAGAGAACATCAGAGAAAACCATTGGAATACTCATGGCAATGCTCTAGCACCCAGACACCCACCCACCCACACACACACAAGGTGTTTTAGCCTCATGTCCACAGCATACAAAGAGTGCAACATTAACTTAAAACCGTCTCTGCACTCCTATTCCAGTGGTAGTTAAGGAGTATCAAACATAGTTATAGCTATTTAGGGTATTCTCATTTCTTTAGTGCCATAAATTCCCTTGTCTTTAAGAGTCAGTCTGGAAAATAAAAGTTTGTGTGCTTAAAGCATTATCATATCACCATAAAGAGATACAAACTTTTCCAAGAATTTAGGCCAATATTGGTAAATGCCATCGCCTAAATTATAGAATCATAAAATCATAGAATCAGTAAGGTTGAAAGGGACCTCTGGAGATCATCTAGTCCAACACCCCTGCTCAACAGGGTCATCTAGAGCATGTTAGATGGGGTTGCATCCAGGCAGGCCTTGAAGATCTCCAGAGAAGGAGACTCCACAACCTCTCTGGGCAACCTGTGCCAGTGCTCCGTAACTCTCACAGGGAAGAAATTCCCCCTCATGGTCAGGCAGAACTTCTTGTGGTTCAGTTTGTGCCCATTGCCTCTTGTCCTGTCACACGGGACAACTGAAAGAGTTTGTCCCCGTCCCCTTGACACCCTCCCTTCTACACATTGATAAGATCCCCCCTCAGCCTTCTCTTCCCCAGGCTAAAGAGGCCCAGCTCTCGCAGCCATTCCTCACAGAGCAGGTGCTCCAGCCCTCTGATCATCCTCGTAGCCCTACGCTGGACTCTCTCCACTAGCTCCATGTCTCTCTTGTCCTGGGGAGCCCAGAACTGGAYGCAGKACTCSAGATGAGGCCTCCCCAGGGCTGAGTAGAGGGTCARGATCACCTCCCTCGACCTGCTGGCAACAGTCTTCCCAATGCASCCCAGGAGACCATTGGCCTTCKTGGCCACAAGGGCACATTGCTGGCTCATGGTCAACTTGTCATCCACCAGCACTCCCAGGTCTTTCTCTGCAGAGCTGCTCTGCAGAAGGTCAGTCCCCGGCTTGTACTGGTGCCTAGGGGAAGGCAAGGCAAGGCAAGGCAAGGCAAGGCAAGGGAATGGGGAAAGAAGAAAGAAAGGAAAGAAAGGAACAACAAAGAAAGAAAGAAGGAAATCAAAATGTCCTGAGCAGCAGCACGCCGTGCACCTTGTGGGAACGGTAGCCCTGCCAGGAGCTGCGGGGTGCTCTCACCCGTCGGAGCCGGCTCTCGGTCAGCGCTCCACGCCGCGCTGAGGGCTCCGGGCAGCCTAGCACCGAGGGACTTTGCATTCACTCCTGCCTCACGTCCCTGCAATAAAGCGCTTTTCTGCACCCCGCGTGGGCTCCTGCTCGTCTCTCTTGCAAACGCTCGGGCACCCCGGGGCTTGCGGCTCCTTTCGGGCCGCTCTGTGCACGGCACGGCGGGTCTGCCCGAGTGCCCTGGCGCAGCGCCGGCAGCAGGAGCCGGAGGGCGAGGGACTGAGCCGCGGGCAGCAGCAGCGCAGGTGCTGTGGTGGGAGACTGCGAGCTGCGTCCGGGGGAGAACTGCCTGCGTGTCGGGGAACCAAGGGTCACCCCTGCAGAGCAGCAGGGAGCTGCGGCGGGGGCACAGAAGTGGCGGAGAGGTGCTGCTGCTGCTGCTGCTGCTGCTGCTGCCAAAGGGGCTGGGGAGAAAAGCAGCACCGCGGCATGGTAGATGGGCTGTCTGCTGGGTGCAGCTGTTCCCGGGCCTTGGAGGAAAGGGGCAGGAGAGGACCTGGCCTGACAGCAGCCGAGGCTGGGCGGAAGAGCTCCTGGGCAGGCTGCAACTCTCTGCAACTGAGTCTGCATCAGAGTCTCTCTGCACATGCCTGGTAGGGAGCTGAGTGGAGGTGGCATTTAGCCTGCAGGCATTTGGGAGCTACAGGGCATTGCAAGGACTTTTTGAAGGCATCAGCCATTGGTGGATGCCAGTCCTGGTGTTTAGGCAACTTGGGAAATCTTTCACTCCACTCACCTGTGCCTGGGCAGCAGGCACTCTGCTCCCAAGGCAGCCAAGCRAGAGGGTCCYGTTGCACGTGGCCAAAGGCATTWCCCAGGCTCTGGGACCTGCAGCTCTGCCGCCACCAGGCTTCCAGYTCTTCTCTGTATAAACCAGGAGCGTTTTGTCCTCGCAGCAGAGCTGGGCATGAAGAGAGAACACCCGCCCTTGGGGCCGTGCCAAGACTCAGAGGCCACAGAACCAATAACAAGAGCTTCAAAGTGTCTTTAAGCAAAAACCCAAGGATTTCTTTGGATGCTGACTCACTCGCATTGCCTGTGCCAAGAGGAAGGATCCCCRGAAGAGAAAGTGCCAGTTTCCTGCTCTGGAAGCACAGGAGAAATCCTAGCGAGAATGATCTTCCAAACACTACACTGGAAAGGAAAGAGGTCTCTCTTTGGGCCCAAGGAGGTGTCCGAGGGCAGGCACGATAGTAAGCTTAGCTGGGCTCCAAATCTTCAGGACACGTGCGCCTGAATCTTCCAGCTTCTGCATGAGAAAAGGTTTTTATTCTTTCAGAGTCACTTTCAAGGCACTTCCAACACAGAAATGGAAAATAAATTAGGGGGGTAAAACCCAGAGTAGCTCTACACATTGGTAGCAAACARGGGTTAGAGGGAAGGAGTTACACAGAACTGTGCTCCAGCCTCCTTCAGCTTGCTCTTGCACTGGTTCAAGTCTAAGAATCACCACAATCAAACAAAGCTTCACTGTAAACAGATCCCACAAGAAATTGCCTTCTCTGTTACAGAGAACTTTATCTTCCTCCATCTCTTTCCTTGTATACTTACCTTGTCAGTCCACATTCTCTGTTCATGGCATGTGCCTTCCCACAGGTGACTTCTCTTCCAGACACACACTTTGGGGGCCTGCAAAGAAGCGTAAGAAGGCTTTTCTTTAGCATTCTATGTTCTGCCTTCSACTCGACAAGTTGATTTACCACGCTAGCAGAGCACCCAACTACAATCACACATCTGGCTCAGCTCTCCTGGCTTCCAAGGGGAAGGCTCTTGAACCACTGTAGCCAACAAGCAAATTCTCTGAGAGCTTTTGTCAAAGCTGCCTTTGGCTCCCTAGCCAGAAATATCAAATGCCCAGTTAGAGCTGTGTCAGCATGTCCTGGCCTTTGGCACAACAGCCAAATGATGACGGCAAGGCTCCTCTGCTTGTTGGGTTGCTCCGTGAACAGTATTGCACCACATGCTTCACACATCCCATTAAATTTCAGAAAGGCACTCTAAATACACAACCATGAGTAAAACAGAAGATCCAAGCATTGCAGTGGCAGACAATACTGGAAGGCTACTGATGCAGCCTGAATGAAGCTCCTCTTGTCCGAATCTTGCTGGAGTTTGAAATCAGAAGATGCACTCTGTTCTTCCCAATGTCATGCAGCTGCACTGGGGAGGAGCCCTCATTGTGCTGCAAAGGAGACARTCTTAGGTCTGGCATTCCCCAACTCAGCTTGCCCAGTAGAGCAGCCTGCCTTTGAACATCCTGGTWTGTCTGATTTTCTAGGATTTGAAAGAGTAAACAGAAGAACATGGTTGTTCACTGAATTGCAAAATGGTTGAGGTTGGAAGGAACCTCCTGAGATGATCTAGTCCAACCCCCCTASTCAAGCAGGATTCACATTTCTCTTGTACTGAGGAGCCCAGCCAGCACTGCATCTGTGGCCTCATCAGGTCTGTGCAGAAGTATCAACTCCCTCACCTGCTGTCAATGCTCTTCCTAATATAGCCCAAGATGCCATTGGCCTTCTTTGCCACATGCACCTCCTGCTCTTCAATAATGCCATTACTTTTGTCAGCTTCAAGAATAGCAATCACAGTCRTAGTACAGCTGGCTCTCTCTCTTAGATGTCACATCTATGGGCTTGATTTCCATTGCAAAGATGAGTGATGTGACAGATTTCAGAGAGCAGAAACAATAGGAGGATGCATGCTCTTCTAGACATGCAAAACAGAAGATATCCAAATAAAGCTACACCTATGCAATTAGCTTCATGAAGATGGACTCTTTCYAACCCAGGCTGCATGGTCTTGCTTTTGGACACATTTCTGAATGAAAAGAGATGCTGAAGGGTCCCAATGCTGACATCCCAAGCAGGTGAGGTCCTTCACTGGTGATGCATTTAAGCACATGCATCAGAGAAAGAAGTTGTCTAAATCTTTTGTGTTAATCTAAAACCTAGAATACAATTGTGAAAACCCTACTTATTGCTTTGGATAAAACCAAAGACTATTCTGTAAACAACTAAAATAGAATTGTAGCTAGTTTATTCAGTTCCCAACTTTGCCCTGTCACATAGGTGAGCTGGTTGTGCAGCATAGKAATGCATTACCTTGGCAGTGATTTAGTCTCTCAGCTATGGAGATCTGTTTATTGGCATATTTGTCACACAGGTTTCTGAGTGAACTGTAGTATATCTATAGATCCAGAGCTTATAGAAACTTATGCGAGTCATAGACAGAGTGCTGACAGCTTCGTGTTTTGGCATAACTTTGCATCAAATAAGTGTACATCTGATACATGATATTGTGCTCATCCAGACTACACTATTAATCATAGTTACAGTGYATAAAAGGCTAAAAGTGAGCCAGTCCAAAGGAGCACTGTTATTCCGCCCTTGGTAAGAAAGAGAGAACCCTGAATCACCTTCTTTTCCTCTTTCTTTCGGGGTGAGCAGGAACCAGATTACTGCTGGAACAACATTCCCTCTTCCTTGAGGACTTACTGTTTGACTTCCTAAAGGAAAGGGAGAAAAGAAAGATTGCCTACTTTTGCACCTTTGCACAATCACTACCACCGTTCCTTCATTTTATTTTCATGTGAARACCACAAAGGTTTGTGTCTTGTGCTGAATCTGATCTTACTTGAGGTCTCCTTTATCTTTGTTCTCATACCTCACATGGAGTGTAGAGAGTAACATCCTAAAAAGCTATGGGTTGTATTTTTAAAATAGGGCTGCTTAATGATTATCTTGTTTCACYCACCTTGTTGCATACTGAAAAATAAAGACTTAAACAACCCTGTCGCTGGCACAGTGAATCAGTAAGTGTAAAACTACTTGGTTTCACTCCATATGAAGGATATAACTTTCTAGAATTAAAGTTCTACTACTGAGGAATGCTAAGGGACTTTTCATGATTATTTCAAAAAAATATTTTGCTCTATTTCTGTCAAGCAGGCATCAAAAATGGGCCTGAAAGAAAATCCTGTACTGGTAGGTCAGGAGTTCAACTCTCACCTCTGTAGGAAATGACAAAGCCCCACGGATCAGTGTATTATTTGTATGTATGAAATGAGTTTAGCTAGAATCTTAGCACTGTATTTGAATTTACAGTCCTCAAAACTCTCACACATCTGATGTCTCTACTCTATGAGTTCTTCAAATTGTCAGTGTTAAAATTCCAAAGGCACCCTAAATTCTATATCTGTCTGTGCCAAAGGTGCTGGCTGCCTTGGCACCTTATGAACACCTCAGTCTTACTGTGAATCAAAGTGTCTCTCAATTGTGTCCCTGGTGAGGGTCAGGCTGGCCAGCATGCTCAGGGGTGTTGCGTGGGGTAAGCACAAAACACAGCAGCAGTGGCTTTCTTCCACAGCAGCGCCTCCTGGACAGATAGGGTGGGTGTAAGKAGGGCAGACTGGTGTTTAGTCTCCTCAGATTCAAGGTTGCTCATTCTGCTGTAGAGAGGTGTGGAGGTATAGTAGCCTAACGGTAAATTTATTGGGGAATTAGAGGAGGAGGAAATTCTTGTTTCTAAATATTACTTCCGATAGACTTACCATCACTGGATAAAATAGTCCATTGTTGTGTTCCCATGAGTTTCTACATGGGCTTGAGAGAGGTAATTGAGAGTCACCCCTATCTGGAATAAAATATAGACTGGTCCCTGCGACATTTCTGTGGCTCCAGCTCTACCAGATTTCCCAGGCAGCTAAGAAAGTGATCCCCAGCCTCCTGTGGAAGGCGAGTGAGGGGAAGCCTTTCCTTGCCTTGCCTTTGGAAACTGAAGGACTATCCCCCTCCAACATGCATACACTAATTTTGAGGAARGAACAGACTTAGGCACACAGGCAATCTGAACAGGGTGTGAGCAGCTAGGGAAGGACAGGATTGAAATCTACCCCCCTACAGGGGGTTCAGTTGGGTTGCTGCTGGTTGATTTAGGCAGCCCTTTCCTCAGTCCTTCTGCTTTCTCTTCTGGGACAACTCTGCCACTTTGACAGAGGAAGGATGGTGAAGCAGAGCTGTCCCTAGAGGAGTCACGGACCCACAGTTACACCTGAGAGCACACARTGCAGGAGCACCTTCACCTTCTCATTGATTGAGGTCAAAAAGCTGTCTCAGCATGAGATCCCCAGTGAAAGAAAAGCTGCCTTTTGACTTCTGAAATGCAAAGTTTCAGACCTTAGCACTGTTACAGACCTATACCCAAAATTCCAGGATCTATTCAGTAATAAAAAAAATCTCATGTATCTGAGAAAGGAGCCAGCTGACCTCAGGCCAAATAAGGTGACCTAACATGCAGTGTGACATTTTATTTCACCAGTGACTCTTTTTCTGAGCAATTGTGTGAAAGTGATGGTGACATTAGTATCAAAAGGATTATCAGCATGATTATGCTGACTAGAGAATTAATTAATCAATGGAGTTTGTCAAAAAACTGTCATTGAAATTCTATTACTTTATTATTAGCATAATGAAGAGATCGTGTTTGCTCTCTCTGGCAATCAATCAAGCATCTGAGATGCACTCCAAAGTCAAAGAACTAAACTTAAAACCAGAAAGTATTTGAATTTGAAAACAGGTTATTTTCTTGGTTTGATGAGTTATACACACTGTTTTTCAACAGTTAGGTATTATTTGTATCTTTGAGGTGATACTGGATAAAAGTCAAAGGATCACAGATGCCAGAGCAAAATGGCTTACCTATACTAAAATAGGATTATGAACTAGTTACACATAGGATAAAACTAATCCTTTCTTCTGTGAGGTTTTATGAATAGATCTCAGAGTGTTTTTTTTCTAGTGACTGTTATCATTATACATGTTTATCAGTGGCAAAAGTGGCAGAAAGAAGTGAAATGACATGCCCTTAGACAAGTAGCAAAGCTAYCCTCCCGAGTATTCGTTCACTGCTGTATTGCCAAAATAAAACTTTGCTAATTAAACTTATCTTGATTGTAATGCCATTTTCAAAAATCAGAGATGAATTTGACCCTCATTCAWTACTGAATCACGGCATTCAGAAAAGTAATCATAAAACTAATGTCTCTCAATAATTGAACTTACTGCTATATTGTTTCGGCACAGGTATCTCAAGGAAATACCTGAAGTCAGAACCAAGGAAGTATAAACAGGGTGGTACTAATGTTTCGTATCATGCTGTTTGAAGTTCAGGCATGATATACCATGCTGCTGCCTCCTGTCTCCTTGAGTCATAACCTTAAATTTTGCTCAAGTCATAACCAATCCRCGTCTTCTGCAACTCAATAGTAGGAGTTGCTTTTTCTGCTGAATAGCAAATGGCCCAACTGAACTTTTTGAGCAGCATTCCCTGAATATGCCTGTGGAACTACTTTCTAGGTATCAAGGTTTCATCAGGATCTTATCTTTTTTCATGTAACCATAGGATATGCTTTATGTGATATTTTCCTGGTTCCTCAGATGCATAGAATATCAATGAAAACTGCAAGAGAAAATAACAGCTACAGGTCCTGTACTTGAAGGCTTAGATAACATTTAGCCTATGTTGTGTTATTTACAGAGTTGCTGGCTCTTTTATCAGTCTACAATGACTGTGATGTTTTTAATCAATATTTAATTTGGACACAGACAAAATATATCGGTCCTTCTGAYAAGAATTTTCCCCAATTTTTCTTTCTCTTGAACAAAATCCACCTCTTTATTCCTTCTTTTCCCTGTATAAAAAGGAGGAAATAATACTGCCCTTGTTTACAAAGTCTGTGTATGTATAGGAAGTATTTCCTATATTACTAACTTATAGCTTTACCAGCTTTCCGACCTCATACTGGTGGAAGCATGCCACATTGKGCTAATGCATCTGTACATGTGCAAACTCACATGCCCTGCACAAAAATCYGTAGGAAGATATCTAAGCAGGCAACAGCCAGGAGAGGCTAATATAAAGCCTGTGTGACAGAAGTGCATTCATTCRGGCAACAGTGCTCAGGAAGCAATCTTGGGGATTTAGAGCTCCCTTTCAGTGCAGATCTTGGTACAGATCTTTAGACAGCTTTTGTGGATGTTAGAGATGCCTCTTTCTGACTAGGAATTATAACAGCTGCAGCACATGCCAAATCCTCCACCCAGCTGAACACCACCTCCAGAGCCAGCCGGATAAGCAGTGCTGGCAGCAGATATGTCAGCAGGTGCGGTGTGTCCAAGAGCAGTCTGCAGTTCGGAGCAGGATGGCAAATTATGACAGTCAGCAGGACAATTGTTTCTACAGAGCGATGCGCTTGTTGCTTGTTGGCCCGTGTTGCCTAGTGCAGCCTCTCTGCTGTGTTCCTGCTTGTGTTTGTTGTGGCTCTTGGTRTGATACACGATGCAGGTTGTTCCCTCACCTTATGGTCTTCTTGCCCTTTCTTTCCCATGAGCACTAGCATTAGCTCAGGTGGGGTTTAACCTTGCCTAAATTTCCTGAATTTTCTTAGTTTTCACTTCTGCACTTTCAGGACAAAAAATGGGTCATTGTGGAAAAAGCCTGGTGGTGAATGGGATTTTTCTAACACATTTTACCACTGTACACTTCTGTCAGGAAACACAGGTCTGATTGGAATAGCTGATGTGAGGAAAGAGTAAGATGGAGGCCAAGTACAAAATAATTACAGTGATAGATCAAATMCTATTAATATATTTCATCTTTGGCTAAATATTTCCTTTGAACTGAAACTTTGCATTTAAATTTTGAGTCATAYAAAATAACTTTTTCACCATATTCAAAAGCAGATAAGTAAAGAATCAAACTCCAGAGGTCAGAYTGGCACAAAGAAGGCAGGAAGAAATAGTCTTTTTGCACTTCAAACTCTTGTCACTGAAAATGGCTCATTTCCTGTTCCATAGACCTCAGATTTTAGAGCCTAAAGAAAGTTTTTGCAAAATAAAATGCTCTTTAAAAATATATTCCACAACTGAGTGAACATAGCAATGACAAAAGTGAATGAGAAATGTCCACCAGCATAATACAGGCCAAAGTCAACTATTCACACATTAGAAACTTAGTGAAGTTTCTTCTAGGTACATTGTGGTGATGAGGTTATCCTCATCATTGCAATCATACATCCTTTAACCTCATATACCCAYCCTACTGATTGGTCAGTGTTAATAAGGTATGTGATATAGATAAACTAGAACTATGTAAACCAATGTAATGTTCATGGGAGATTTTGAATCTATGTCTGAAGAGACTCAAAGACTCTCCTTATAAGCTACTGCCCTTCTCTCTACAAAAAGAGGTCATTAAAGACTTTTTTGTTACATTTCACACACTTTTTTAATAAAACACATGGTTTTGTATTATTTATCTTTCATATTAGTATTATTGTGTATCAGGCTTCTGATTCAGAAGTGATTGGGAGGATGTTGATGCCACCAGGCCTGGAATGGGCACCAAAATGGTAATACCAGGATGCTCGATCAGTTCTGTCTGGATATCTTCCYGTTAACCAGAAAAGACACCCCGCTCCTCTGAATCCTCCTTGGACACATGTGATATGGTCAGAACAATAGGCTGTGTTGATCAAGCCCAGGGCTGCCTGACAGGTATACCTGGACAGCCCTAGTCACAGGGTTTGCACATCCTATTATCTTTTTTCCAAATTCTTGACTATCCTTTTCTCTACCCTTTTACCTACCTCTCTTCAACCCAGTCTCCTTACAGATAAACAATCTACCCCAATTACTTTTTACCCTGTAGTCCCTGTTTTGCTACATCTATACCCAAASTGGTTATTTCTGACATCATTACCTAGATAATCTTGCCTTATATGATCARTCTAACTAATGTGGTTTCTGTTGGCCTAACAAGACTCTGCTCTGCAAAAGGTCTCCAATACTGCTCTTCAGGTATCTGCAGTTTAGCTGTTTTTCACATAACCCCCCTTTAGCCTCTGTGAAATTCAGCCATTCCTCACAGCGGTAGCTGTAACGTTTGTCAACTTTTCACACTGTTATCTGTCACATCTGGCAAATTTTCATGCCTTGTCTAGTAGTTTCTCATGTCCTACTCACTGAGCTCAGCCTCAGGGTGAGGCCTAGTTAGCAGTCTACTCATTTTCCTGCAGTCTCTACATGCCATCTCCATTGCCCTACTGTGTCACCACTACTAGAGTAGGGTAATAGCCCCAAGTCATTTGGTTTGCCAGCTGTGAAATAATCTTTGTGCTCCCTGGCCAGCTGAGAGATTCAGATGCTTATTGGCTGGTCAGTCAAATTGGTTTTCTACACTTATCCCTTCCACACTTGGCTTTGGAAAACAGATTCTTGCACCCAAGTTCACAGAAATGCAGAATGAGGAGGGGAGAGAGGGATCAGTGTTGCATTAAACTTTCTTGCTATTTACTGTTTATATGACTTTTCTGCTTAACCCAATACCTCTGCTTTTTATTCAGAAGTAAAGAAATGTTAGTATCTTCGTTTTGTCTCATCAGTCTTGAACTCATTTCAAGTTGCCCAGCTATTAACACTGGTTCACCTTTAATGAGGTACTTCTCTGAAGATCAAAATGGGTTGCCCTGCACCCTTCAAACTTTGCCCTGACCTTTTCCTTCAAAAATTATACTCTCAATAAGAGGTTGATAGGTAAAAGAGGATATCACAAAAAAACCCAAACAAAAACATTTTTCTATATGCTTCTTATTCCCCTTTTAATATCTTTTCCTAAGATGATCTTGTATTACTTTCCCACATCTCATTAAAATATCTTTACTAATTCTGTTTCTAAGACTTTATTTTTTGTCTAATGAGCAAACACAATGCTGCAAATTCTYAAAGCTGCTTTTCAGAAACCTCTGCTCTTTCGCCTCCTTCAGCATTTCCTTTTGTTTATGATTTCTGGTTTTGTTCACACTTTTGTAGATAGTCAACACATTAGATCCCACGCCACACTAAAAATTCACTTAGTGAATTTCACCTTGATACAGCATTTTTTTTACCTCTTACTTTCCCTCTGGAAAAAAATGAAACATCCACCCTGTGATGGTGTTGCCAAAGATTTACCAAAACCAAACAGTTACTGGATATATAATACCTTCCTCTTTCCTATACACTCTAAGGGATCATTTGCAAAATCTCTGTTTAGCTGCAAGGTAATCTTTACTGGATGGGACAATCTGTTGTTTTAGGGTCTTCACACTCTATTCTTTTATGTATCTGTGGCATTAGGCTTACTTCATACACCTGATATGCAGAGTCTGTAATTTAGAAAATTATAAGATATTCTAGAGGCAAATGCAGCTTTTTCCCCTCATTTTCTTGTGTAGGAGAATTAAGTGCTCAGCTCTTCCTCAGACAGAAAATCTTTCTTCCTCCATCCCCCCAAATACCTAGAAATATCTCACCTGAAGGCCTTCATGGCTGTGTTGGCCAGAGAAGCAAAGGGGTGCCTAAGATTAACATTTCCTTATGGAAACATCAGGTCCTGCTGTTATTAGCCTCTCCTGTTGCAAGTTTCTAGCTTATCAACTCTTCAGGATGTGTCCAATCACTTGTTTGTTTAATCTGTTCTAAGAAGGGGCATTCACAATGATTTCAGGGTGGAAAGAGAACGTTCTATAAAGGCAATTTCGTATTTTCTTTTAACCATCTGCCTCTTCCTTTCTGTTTCTCAGCTGTGCCTTTCAAATAAGAACCAGTCTTCTGTTTGTAGGCTCCCCAGTGGTCCTCGAATGAAGTCACAAACCTGTTCTTTTGCTAGAAATGTGCTGTTGAGACACAAGTTAAATACTGCCTTTTGCTGCATTGATGAAAGACAGGAATATGAACTTGAAACSAGACAGTTCAGAGACAATACAAACACCACTGATCTTTATAAATGATAAAGGAAATAAAAGACAGAAATAAACACCTAGTAAAACAATAAGGATATGTTATGGATTTAAACTTGACATATCTTTAAAGACAGAAGTTTCTGCTAATCCAATCAAGACCCTAAGGTTTTATTTTTTGCTCATCCACTGAAGAAATATCTAACTAAAAGAGGGAATAAATAACTCCTCTAATCGTAGCCAAGCATCCTTTTCAATTTAGCAGGATAGGTGTTGAATCAGGCAGTGGGGACAGGAGTCTGGGCATTACTGCTGTGTTCCTTACATCCTAATAGAAACCTCTGCCTCTCTGTTTTATAGGTCCCCTTCTCTGTGTGATCAGGGTCCTATGTGGATAAATAATACAGGATAAAGAAAGGGTATGTTTACTGCCTGATAAAGATTTACAGGACATAGAAGAGCATATAAAAATTATTGATCTTTATAGTCTTTTGATCTTTATATATTTGCAATTTATAGTTATATATATTTGTTCATTATAGTATTTCATCATATAGTATAGTAGAAATACTTCATAGTCTTTTGGAGAGGGAAGATTGGCTACTATTCAACTGCTGGACAGTCTAAACATCAGATTAGAGAAAAGCTGGCATTTGTTGAACGTTAACAGGAGCTATATCGGGCATTTAGGTTTTCAAGTCCAGAACGTGTTCGTGTCAGTTCAGACTGACTTCACAGATCCTTTCTTCTTCTCAGTAGGTCCATTAATACTACATTTCCCTATTCCAACTGAAGAAAATTCATTTTTATTCCTATTGAGTTGAACAGCTATTTTCCAATCAGATTTAATGGTTCAGTACAGGAATGTAGTTCCTCATCAGAACTAAGTCCCATGATTCTATAGCTTTTATAAATTCATGTGGGTGAAGTATAGTAGGCAAAACATACGCAAGTTTTTGGAGTCACTTTTTTTTCATAATGATGCTATATTTTTCCTTTTATGGCATGCTTACTTCTTTGATTTGGTTTGGTCTGGTTTGGTTTAGTTTACAAAGTTTATAGACACCATATAAGAATTTACCTAATACCTAAAAGACAGCTATCCAAGATACAAATGGCACTCTTGAAAGAGAACTAATTTCATATAATGTACCTTCTTCATTTTCTTTCTGTTAAAGTGTTTATTTTTAAAAGTTTGTTTCTAAAAGCTGTGAAAGAACTGCTTTAAGCATCAGAAATACCAGTGTCCATAACATTTCTCTGTGACTATTTTGTGACATCTTTTCAGGACACGAAGAAGGAAAGGGAAGAAAGGGAGGAAGGATGGGAGGAAAGAAGGAAGGAGGAGCAAGAGAGAGTGAAAGAAAGAAGTAGAGAAAGAAAGAAAGAAGGAAAGAAGGAAAGAAAGAAAGGTAGAAAGGGAAGGAGGAAGGAAGGAAGGAAAGGAGGGAGGAAGGAGGGAGAAAAAAGGACAAAGGAGGGAAGGAAGAGAAGTAGGAAGGAAGAAATAAGGAGGAAGCAAGGGAGGAAGGAAAGACAATCATTACATTTACAGATATTTTCTTCTGAAAAATCCCCACTATCATATAGATAAGCATCAAATTTGCTAGACAAAAATTAACTTGTTTTACTTTAAACRTGTTTAATGTTAAACACATTTTACTTCAGGTGTACAGCTACCTTAGTGTTTGGACCTGCTATACAACATTGTGTCAGATAAAGTCTTCCACTTGCATTATATTACTCTGCTGATTGTACCACTGATTTTCATAGAATCTCTGCCTCGAAATTAAAGCTCAGGAGAAACAATCCTTGTTTTGTTCCAGGAAAACAAATAAGAGAAAGAAAGTTGATACTATCAGCTATGGCTAYGGGGTATTCCCTATGAAAATTTGTGTGTATGCATGTTTAAAAATGTTCTTGATAATGTTGGTGACTGTTAATTATGAGAAGCTCTTGCCTACCTAAGGATTATTCATAAACTCTCCATTATAATCAGAGAGCTAAAATTGCCACCTGTCTATTTGAGTATTCTTAATATTTTCTTCAAGAATTTTATGCTCTGACTTAGCATTAGGCAGGGGAACAGCAGATGGAAAGGCACGCATCGTACTTAAAACACGCATATGCCTAAAGGTGTCTGAGAGACACAAGGGATCAAGCTTCCTTCAGGARTTATGCATTTGGTAGCTAAAGAGCTGCAAGTCTTATTTTGCTAAAACCAACAGGCAATTGATCAGAAGAACACTAAAAACTTGAAAAGTGTTCCTTGAGAGAGAAAGCAGCTGTATAGGGAGAATAAAGCTACTCATATTAAACAAATACTAACGGGAAAAGTTGTGAGAAAGAAACTCCTGATGTTTCATGCTGAAATCAATGATTAATCACTGATATTGCTATCAATCTGGAATTCTCAGAGGTTAGGAAAAARCTCGCAGAGAACAGATTTTCCATAGTGAGAAGGCATATAATATCTTTTGTTTTCCAGCACAGCAGGTGCTGGCAGTCTTCAGTAAAAATTAAAGGCCTACATAGACACACCTGATTACACAAAAATTGTGTAACTTTATTGCTTCAGCAGCTTAGGAACATCCTACCTTTCCCTTCCTTCTCCCATCTTTGTCCTTATCCCATCTGCCATCCTATCAGTTGTGCTGCCACCACCAATTTTCAGGTTGCACAGTCAACCTTATAACTGAAATGAAAACTAAAAAAAAAAAAAAAAGAGAGAGAGAGAGAGAGAGAGAAGTGTCATTTTGTCAACGAGTTCATTTTTATTTCACATTTCCTTTCCTAATCTCTCAATTTTATTCATGAATAGTTTTAGAAGAGCAGTCCATTCAGTGAAGATCGTATTTTTATCTGGTTTTGTACAAGACTGGACAAAATGGATCTGTGAATCTAGTAGGATCCTTTCAACATTACTGTAACACTGATATATCACAAAGTCATAGAACAATTTATTTTGGAAGGGACCTCTGGAGTTCATCTGGTCCAATTCTCTACTCTCCTAACCTGAACACAGGTGTTCATTATCTTTGACAGGAATTACTGAGAGCTTCTWTTTCTTTGAGCCATTTTCTCTGTCAAATTCATGCTGTGGGTCACTGTTTTTTGAAGAGACCAWGCAAAAAGAACATGGAGCCAACGCGGTTAGAGTATTTTCCTCCATCTGCAAACTCAGAAACTCTTTGAGCAAAGTTCCTTTACAGCTCTGGACAAAATGCAGTAAARGGAGGATGAGACTCATTTCATCCATATGCCTCCCAAACACCAGCTTGGCAGCTAGCCACAAACAGGTTTTTTATTCTCACATYTTCTTTCCTTAGCTAATTAGTCTATGCTTGCCCCCTATATATCTGAGGTGCTCTCTGCAGGTTTATGCATGTTAATTTGCTATGATGTTGACCTTGCTGGCAACCACTGCCCTTCTAAGTGATAGTACTTGGAAGCTTGGCTATCAAAACAACATATAACCAATATTTGTCCACTGTCCTATACCTCTCAAGCATCAGAGTAAGGTAAGTGCGTAATGGAATCAAGTGCTATCACTGGTTTTATCACCTTAAGCTGATGGGAATATGTTCCTTTGCTTTCTTTTGCTATGCTTCTTCTTGATTTATRTAGAATATACCATAGGGCTTTGACTGAATATATACCTGCTGGGGAAATTAGTATCTCAAGGCCCAATTCTCATTTTGTTTTTATGTATAGCTATCCAAAATGATTCTATGAATGTAAGCAAGGATAAAATATCCCTGTTCTCTTGGCTTCCATTTCTTCAGTATATTTAATTTTAATAATTTTTTATAATATGTAACATAAGGAATACTCTGTTGTGTTTTTTATTCATTTTTTATTTCTAGACACAAAATAGTTGCTCTGAACTTAATGACAATGCTTTTTTTCCCCTTTTGATTGGATTTTCCAAGTATTTGTGCATTCATTCAGATAAGGATGCATACAGTTAGTTATCTGCTACTGGACTTTTCACATCAGACTACATGGAAAATCTGTACTCCCAAACACARGAACACACTGAGTGATGCATATGCAAATGTAGATGAGAATTAGAAATATGATGCGCAGATAAATATTCACAGCTTATCTTTTGCTCACATTAACTTGTGCAATATGTCTTACTAGAAGAACATTAGCAACTAAATAAGCCTTTAGACTTAAGGGTAAACAACTACAGTGTTTTAGTGCCTTCTTGTGTTGATGCCTAGAAGTGCAGCTAAATAGAGCCTTTGAAGATTAATTTAATTCTGCTCAGACATAGTAAAAGAATAAATTCCTGCAGCATTTTTTTAGTGCTTTGCTGATAATGTCCAAAAATAATCTGAAAAGCAATAGGGAGAAAGATTAGTAGTCACTTTAATATTTGTCGCTCAAAAACTTCTTTTATGTTATGATTTCTGTGCTAGGAAGAGGCACTGACTACATAATTGCAGTACTAGGGAAACCACTGTTGGTCTCTCGGGCCCCATAGAGATTCCCCAGACAAAACCAATTACATGGAAAAGTCTGTCCTTGCCTCTCTGTKCTGTGCCCTGGATATTCACATTACTCTGCTAAGCCAAGCCAGTTTTCAAGTAGGTGCAGTAGCCCATTTCATGAAGGAGGAAGGCAGGACTTGTGCCTACTGCCTCCTAGACACATACTCTCTCCCCTGCCACACTGGTGATAGTTTTATTGCAAAAGACAGAGGACAGGGAAAAAACAGCATAAGAAGTCCAGAGGGGAAAAAGATCAACAAGGTTCATTAATAAACATTAACTAAATCTTAAGTTCAAATAATCATGTAAGAGGGGTGAGCTAGAGGGATTAAGCAAAGCCAAGCAGTACTGAATGTATAAATTCAACACACTGCTGCTAAAAGCAGAGGCGAGCACCACTTTTCTTGCTGGCCCAGGGTGCAGTGCTTCATCCTCTCCTTTGGGCATAGCCAGGGCAATACCCAGCCTGGCTCTCAGCTACTGGAGTAAGAGCATTTGTGGACAGACGGGCAAAGCAGCTCTATCTCTGTCTTTTTTAACCTGCTCAGATAGTCGGGAAATGCAGGGACATTAGACTTYTGCTAACTTGTGTTTTCATTGCAATATTACAATAGTTGCTCATTTCCTTCAATGTCTAGCTTTGGGGTCTCAATATCCAGTGAGGTTTCACTGCTGACTGCATAGAAAGGCTTAAATATATGGTAAAAAGGCTTAAGAAACAGAAGACAAGTAAGATTACCAATGTTATTATTGTACTAAATCTTTTTGAAACTTTTTAGCTATTCACATTCRCTGTTACTGTTTGAGAATTATTTATACTCTGCAGAAGTACTTTTTGGCTTCTCTTTCTAATTATGAGTTTGTCCATTTTATCCTGAAATAGGTTGCAGGAAGAAATGGTAACAGCTAGTGGTAGATACCCTTATATCCTAGAAAGGTATGTTATCTTGCGTGGTATAAATTATAATGAAAAATATAATGAACTGAAATTACAGAAAAGAAAGTATTTGCCAGATGTGGAAATATAGATGAAATGTATGGTCTGTTGCGCTATGAAACATTCTCCCAAGTGAAAWAACAGTGGAAACTCCAGTTCCTGAATCATTTGAGTATAGTGGCATTTTGAAAAGTGGTTTGGTAATACTGATAGGTTGAAGATTGATGTGACTCAATTATTTTCACATCAATGGCCTAAATTCTCAAGTAAGATGTTCACTGTAGCTATTAGCCTTGAACATTCAGCCTGAGAGCTGAGATGCAGGCTAAATTATTTCTACTTTACACATTATCAGCAACAATAAAGATGATCCCACATGATTATGTCCACAGTGATACCTATGTGTCCTATGTGGCTTTGCACAGGTGCAGCTGAAGGAGGCTTTGGAAATATTTCTTTTGCTGATCCACGAGGCTGAATAGATCCTGCAGTTCTGCATCTGGTCCTCCAAGACTAAGAACAGTAAAAAACAGGAAACATAATTTTGTTATTGCAGTTAGCCRAAAAACATTTATCTTACCATTAAAATCAGCAAAGATGAGGGACTGCTGTTCTGTGTGGTAAGATAATGCTGTTTTTACGGACCTACCAAAAATGCCTCTAAATTAAATATACTGAAGTATAGCATAGGAAACTATCGTTTGTTCACAAAGAACAGACAAAATATCTTAGTAGGCATTTCTCTATCTAATTTCTATTACTCTGTGAAGTTCACYAGCAGTTCAGGATGCATTTCAGATGATATTATTGAAGAAACTATTTTTAAAGGCTGCATACATTTTGCTGAGAGTATTCTGTCACTAGTCTTCCATCAGGCCTCCAGCAAACTAATCAATCAAGAATTCCTTAGAATTACAACAAAAAAAAGACTCCATTTGGGTCACTATGTGAAATAAAAATGTCATTACTGTGGGAATGCCTTTGTCAAAACACAGAAATACACTTCAGCCCAGAGCCAGCTTTCTGTAGGTCAAGATACCAGCTGATGTTGGTTTGGAACCATTTTATTTTGCAGTTAAATGAACAGAAGTCAGTCCTCTTAACAGAACACTTCTCTTCTGGATCCATGTAAAGGCTAATTATTAATGATGCACTTTACAACAACTTCTAAGGATATTAATCCTTAGCATCCTTAGCATTTTCTGCAGCACTGATTTTCTCTAGGATAACAAGTGGTTTCAAAAACTAGCTCCAGTCAATCATTGAATTAACTAGTTTCAGTGGAAGAAGTTAACCTATAGTTTCTTCTCTCAACACATATTTAGASTACTTTCAGGTAAACAGTAACAAGATAAATTAAGCACATATAGTGTCAAATGTATCTGTGTAAAATTATAGAATAATTCAGAAGATAAATCAACCCAGGCATTTTGTTGTCCTGTACCGATCAAGATCAGTYTTAGGAATGTTTGTATGCATATATATTGGCCTAACTACTAGCTAGATCTTGGTAGGAATGTTCTCTTAAATCTCACATTCCCACCCAGTAGAGGGCAATAGAAGTTTATGATCAAAAGCCAAGGTATTATCTAATGCCACAGATTTCCCACAACATCATTTGAGTTGCTAATTACTTAGAAAGAATAATTCCMTACTAAGTGAGAAAACGGCAGGTTGCAGAGAGGAAGGGAATGTACTATTCTCCCTGTTCACTTAACTTAGAACAATAAACAATGGGTATAAATTACAGCAAAATAAATCATTCTTTGGCATTGGAGAAAGCATTCTAATTGTAAGGACATTTCAACATCAAAATAGATTTCCCTGTTGTGGGATCTCCATCACTGGCAGTCTCTAAGAACAGGTTAGGAAGACATCTCTGAGAAATAGCTTTGGGATCCTGCTTGGGGACAGGGTGGTTTAACTGAACTCTTGAGATCCCTTCCAACCTTATTTTTCTAGGACTGATTATTCTACCTTTGGAGCTGAAGTACCTCAGTCACTACTACTTTATACAAAGCAATTCCACCTGCAAGTATAATGCTACTTATCAGAGTTTCTTCTTCAAAATAGTATCCCAAATCTCATTAAATGTCTAGGTAAACCAGAATGTATATGTATTAAGAAATAATAAACTAGAAAGAAGAGGGAAATAATAGAATAGAATAATTCATAATAACCCTAAGTAGCAGAGTAACTTGATATTAAAAATCTTATGGAAGCTTTACCATTGAACATGCCAAGACAAAACCTAGCTATGTGGCATGGAAATCAAAAGACATACAAACCTCTATATATGCTATACTTACCTCATAAGGTGAGCCTACATACTTACAATAAAAAGAATTAAAAGGAATTATATATAATATATATATGCCTGGATAGAATCTTTTGTTTTATTTTGTGTGCTTTTCCATTGTTGTTGATATTCACAGGCCACAAATGCAGGTACAGTTGCAAAAAAGGAAGTTGCAGGGTCAGGAGTTAGAGAAGCTGAGAGAGTAGATAGGAAAAAGCAAAGGGAAAACAAAGAAAGAGAAAACAGCAGGTAATGTAGAGGGTAGCACAGTATTTGGTCTCCCATTAATTCACAGCTTTTTAGTAGGTGTTCAACTCACTGAGGGAGACAGTAAAACAGATTCATTATGACAGGTATAGCTTATTAATCCACTCTTGGAAGATAAATTGTTTTGTTTTGTTTTTTTAAGGAGGAAGGAAAAAAGTAGTTCACAGAAACATCTCTTCATGGAATGCTATTAATTCATGGAAATTACTGCTGCAGGCTATTCTCTTGGCAAACTGTGCAGGATRGAAAACAATGTTCTGTAAAAAAGATTAGCTTTGCAGTTTAGTTTGGTGCAACAGTTATTTTTACCAGACTTCATWATGCAAAGTATAAAGTAGTCATTGGATGAGTATTGGAAGACATTTCCTTCTATGACATATTATAACACAATTAAAMACAAAATCAGTGTGTTATATTTATCTGGAGCGTTCCTTCACCAAGAGAACCAAATATCAGGCTTCTGGGACAGGAAGAGAGACATCTTTGGGTTTTTCTTTGTATATAGATGTGGATGTTGCAGAAAGTGTTGTTCTTTGCATACAAAAAGCTTAATTTTGGGGGGGTGCMTAGCATTTTCTCTGTGTTCATCTGCCCTAATTTTAGCCATATAAAAGTAGACACTTAGTCTAAATTAGTTCTGACTCTCACAATAATCAATAGAAAGAGGTAGGCAAAGATACTCCTTCAACCCCCAAAGAAGTGTCTAAAACACAYGCAAAGTGTTTCAGAAGACACTAGAGTTTCTCTATTTTCTATAACAGGAGTTAACAGTATATCAGGTCAGATATTTAACTGAATTAAATTCTAAATGAGATAGTCACATTCCCCTCAGCCACTAAATTGTATTCCTGTTGAGGCATTATAAAATGACAGAAATTTCATTTTAAAAACGTTCTAATAATTTGTCCCACTGTTGGAAAACTGCTTTTGAGCGTCACTGCTTTTAAAATTAGAAAACTTCTGATTTCCACCTTCACAGCATTTGAGGCCCATCAATATCCACTTGTTCCTGCACATTCTAAAAGTTATTTGAATGCACAAAGTTTCAGGTAAACATTCAGTTGGAATTTCTAGGCATACATGATTTTTTCAGCTGAGGATAATATGAGTTATATCCATCGTTCCTCAGATAACATTTGTAAAGTCTGGGTTTTCTTTTATTTATTTTTTCTTCAAGAACATGCTGGACTATTAGTAACAAAATGGATAT
Source organism: Rhea americana (assembly GCF_003343005.1). Taxonomy (NCBI): domain Eukaryota; kingdom Metazoa; phylum Chordata; class Aves; order Rheiformes; family Rheidae; genus Rhea; species Rhea americana. The sequence goes on along the minus strand of NW_028186396.1, from coordinate 1,039,670 downwards.
AGTGCTATGGAAGCATATTACTGTTTGCATCTGAAGTGCATTGGATGTAATTGCACTGATTATTGTCCAAACACATAATAAGAGATAGATCTACCCCAAAAAAGCTTAAAGTTTGGACAGAAAAATCAAAGAAAGGGAAGGATAAGAAACGCAAACAGGGCTCACACGGGAAGTGATTTGTAAGGGGCTGTGCTGCAGACTTCTTGTAGAGCCAGAATTACATATGAGATCCTGTGGATCGCAGGCGCATTCCAGAGACTTCCAACTGTACTTGCCTGAACGTATACCGATCACATGTCTTATTTTACACTTACCATACTCTCACGGTACTTCTGTTCATCTTACTAATTGTGTATACCATTGCTTTAGGAGGTTAGGCATAGGAAAGCATGCGTCATAGCAAAACACTCTGTAGGTGTTGTAATGAGGTATTGGACGCGTACAACAAGCACTTCCTCTAGTAAGGAGCACTGGTGCTAGCACGGTAATATTTCACCCATTGCATACAGGTTGGTAGAGACAGATTCAGGAGTATGAGATCCAAGAAGCCAGCTGACAGATGAGTGTGTGTGTCTGTCTGTGTGTGCGTGCGTGCACGGAGACCTGCCTGCTCAATTTCTATGCATAAAACAAGGAAAGATTTAATCGTGCGTAGCAATGTTCAGACCACTGTGGTTGTAACAGGAATTTGAGTTTACTATTTTCCTTGCAGTGCTGCTTTTTCTTGGATGTTTGTTCCTTGATTTTCAGCATGACTCTAACAGTGTGGTAATCGCAATCAGTATGGAGAAAGGTAAATGAATATTTGTCCCTGTGACAGTTAAAATTCCTACACTGCAATGATTTCCAGAACTATTGCTGTAGGTACAGTATTTACTCAATAAATATGCATTAAATAAATATTTATGTGCATACAATATTACCTGGATATTTATTAAACAGAAAAATAGATTTAAAATATCTGGGCATAAGTAGAGATCAGCTATGGCAAAAACAGTATGGAAATTAAGAGGAATAGACGACTGCACATGACCAGGCAATGGTAATTAATTAGTCCCTCTCTCAACAGCAATAATTTTCTGCCTGTGATAATAAAGATTTAACCTCTGTCATTCAAGCTGAAAGGGAAAGAATGTACAACCCCAAAGTCTTACATAGTCTGTGTGCCAAAAGACTCCATATATAGTAAAGCTCTTTAGGATTAACTTTCTATATTTTCAGTTATTATTCAAATAAATACAGCAAACCTGAACACTGCTCAGCTATCTGACATTGCTGGTATTCATGTTATGCCCCAAGTTGTTTATATCTGCCAGCCTTATGATCTAAACAACTCTTTTGTACACAGACTTCCTTTATGCTGGAATTAGATCATTTTCTGGATAGTTTTGTCATTTCCCAGCTAATGATAACTAAATGCCCTAACTCATGTTGTCACGGTATCATTTTAAAAGTTTTTTTATAATTGTTCAAGCTGTAACATTCCTAAGTCCTGCGGTATAGGAGAATATAAATACCGGCTCCTGCCCCTATTCCCAGGAATTCTGGAGCCCACAGGCAATGCAGGCAGCTGCCTGCAGCTTCAACATTCAAACTGAGGTGAAGACTGGAGCAGYAACAACTAAACATAAAGGACGACACAATCTGAGCAATGACAGCTGTCAAGGAGAGCAGAAATATTTAAGCTGTTGTGGAGCAGGCAGGAAACACATCACTCGTGCACATAGGATGTGGTGGGTTTTTTGTTTTACTGTKTTTTCTTGAGAGTGGAGTTACAGTGTTGTCTCCCTGCTGACTCCCCCAAGTGCTCCTGTCAGAGGAAGGGAAGTGTGGGAGTTCTGAAGTACCTGGCTTCTTGCTGTATTTGCTGTCTTATCATTGAACAAACTCCTTTTTAATAATATACTCTCTTAATTAGACCTATGAAGGAGAGAGTSTCCATGAAATGAATGTGTTTCTATAGCTACCTATTTTGAACACTGTTTTGGCTGCCATCACCACATCTGGCCCAGAAAAAATGAAGATCAGAATGGGTATCACTTCTGAATATAGSTCAAGTGGGATAAATAAAGGTCATGTTTTGAAACAGTTAAAGTGATGTATGCTGTACTCTAAACCTTCAGTTTCAAGACCTTCAGTATCTGCTGAAGCCTGATCTTTAAAGGTCAAAATAATTGTGAAAGGTTCGTGCAATAGTGAACATTTCAGATAATGTAACTCTAAACGAATAGTGAGAAATGATGAACAAATGGATAACTTGTTAGTGCTGCCCTGTTCTAACGCAGGTAGTAGCAGCGGCACTCAATAAATGAGGTACTTTCAGAAGTAAACTCTACTTCTGCYTGATCCGAAGTACCTCAATGGGATCATGGTGCCATTTTATTACATCTATGAGCACAGCTGTCCAAAGATGGTGGTAATTAATCCTACTGCCTGTTCTAAAAAACAAGTCAGATTTGTGAAAGCACTAARCTTGTCCACTGAAAATATAGTCAATTAATGCTTCTGAAGAAGCCCCGGTATTCTAGGGCCTTCAAGAGGCCTTTATTCCATCAGCCTTTGAATACAAAATGTCCAATCTGTTTACTTCATTAGAAAAAAGAGGGAGAAGATCTTGAACTTCAGCTCTTTCACAAAATGAAAATACTGGAAAACTTATAAAGCAGAATAACTATTTTAATGGTGCCTCTTTCCCTTAGGAGAATGAGAAATGCTGTACTGAGTGAAATATTTTACTCTGTCTCAAGGATATTGTGGACAGGAATCTTAATTGCTTTCAGCTGAGTTATTAAAGTCCAGCCGGGACCACAAACCAATAAAACTGTGAAATCTTGTATGAATTTGATGTTGCTGTATGAGATGCAACAAGCAGGATGARGATGCAAGTATCTAGGAGTGTATTTCAGTGTCTCAAAAGGGGTTAATRCATGCACAAAGGACAGGAAATGTGAAGTGACTTCAGCTGAGCTTACTYACTGCTGCACTARAAGGAAGACTGACTTCTCATGCTCTTTGGAGATAACTTTTGCTCAGCTTTAGCTGTGGTTCTGCTGAATTTTGTAAGACACTTAAGCTGTTAGAGCTAAATTTTATATGGGATTTGCCTGCCTTTCTCAGAAATGCACTGCTATTGGTATTCACAAGAACTTCTACGCATTTAATGCTCCATTCTCTTGAAAATTCCAGTAGCTACTTATCTGCATATTTTCATATTTAAGTTATTATGTGGACCTATACCATAGCTGAATTTTTTGTAGGCTGAAGGAACTTGTTTTTAGGTAGACTATGAGCCTCAGGTTCTCAGCTTGAATTACTGATTTATTTATTTATTTATTTATTTATTTGGGTTATCCAGATAAAATTTGTGATCCTCTATTAAATTTTTATGTCTTCTAGCCTAATACATAAAAATTCCTAAGGGACTGCTGTTGATTTAGAAGGAATCAGGCTAGTATATTACTCATGAACAAGAAGATTTCACAGTGAATTACAAGGAAAGCTTTGATGTTATTTGTATATATKTATATATATGGTGGTTACACAGATGTAATAGTTCTCCATTTGGCTGAAAAGACAATCTTTACAAGTTCTAGTAGTTACAAACACTGATTCAAGAGCCTAATAGATGTCACGTATTTGTTGAATTAAGCTAATGTTATTCCGGTCCTAGCCTCTAAGAAGATCTTCTGTTTGACCCAACAAAAACCTTTCTAATACATAAGAGGAACACAGTGAGACTGAGTAAAGAGCAGTTAGCAATCTCTGTGGGCCATTATAAGGTAACCTGTGTTTTATGCCAGGATCGTCTTTATTGTGTTTGTGGTTCTATAGTTAACTAGCTTGCTGAGATCTTCAGAGCATTACAAACTCTATGAAATAGCTTGTAATTGATGCATTCTGTTGTTCAAACATATTTGGTTAGAAGATGGGTGAACATGACACCATTTGTATTGGATATTTTCTAACTGGCCTACTGYTTTCCACATTTTAAAAAATACAATATACATTTGATCCTCTACATCTGCCTCAAATTTGTCTACAGATTTTGATTTCCACCTAATATCTAATGCCTTTGTTTTTTTTAACAGATAAGTTTCTGCTCAGTCCTGTGATTAAATGTTTCAATTAGGGAAATGTGTTCTCATTTTCATAAATTTTGGTGGTATTAACTTCACTTCTTGTGAGAATTGATTTCAGAAAGCCACTTGCTATTTTTACTGATTTTTTTTTTAATTAGGTAGTTTTATGTATCTGTTCAGGATGGGGATTTTTATTCCCCACTAGGAAATGGAAAGATATGCCTTTCCTCTTAACAATGATTTTGCCAACATTTCAGAATAAGCTTATAAGAATTTCATTGGTAGTCTACTGACAGCAATTATGTCAGTATGAGACATATAAGAAAAAACAGTTCCTAATTATCTAGGATAATGCCCTGAAATTCTGGAGTAAGTCTATTTCCTTCTTAGGAATGTATTTACATTTATAACATTTTTGTATTGGTAGGCCTAAAACGTATTTAAAAAGCTGACCCAGGACATTACTGATTGTTAATGCTAATTTTTCAGTAAGCCATCGAATACAAATTTTCAGAGATTTAGAAGAAAGACAACATTGTGCCAATGTTTAAAAAGTGTAACTAGAAATGATCTACTTAATGCTAGGTCTGTCAGTTTGATTTTGTTTCCAAAAAAATAATGGAATGAATGGTTCAAGCCGGACTCAATTCATGAAAAATTAAAGGTCAGCAGTTTAATGATAATCAATGGGGTTCATTTAAAAAAAAGTAAAAAGAAAGGAAAATTACAAGTTTTGATATACTGGTATATCAGTATATGCTTATACTGCTAGTGACAATTTAACGTACTTCAGTTTCGGGCATTTTATCAGACTAAATTAGAATGCTACAAAATCAACACAGAAAACATTAAATTAATTAAAATTGACTTCCTGTTACATTTTTGAGATATGTCTATGGACAATCATTACTGGAAAGATGTATTTCTAACAGTCTTATGCAGGGACTGGATCTTGGTCTTAATTAACATGTATCTGTGAACTGGTATAAAACATATAATCATTACTAATAAATTGTGCAAGTGAAATTAATGAGGTAGTGAATCACCAACTATGAGGGAGCGAGACTGAAAACTGCTTGCAAGCTTAAAATATTTATTTAATGCAGTCAAAGGAAATTATATCTATCTGAGAGTAAAGCACAAAACCCATATTTATAGACATGGCAATTCTAAGAAATAATTTGGGGTTTATAGAGGATAATCAGCTAAATATGAACCTTCAGAACAACACTGTCAAAAGCAGGGCTGACATGTTGTGCTAGAGTAATTAAGGACTATAAGTTTACCCTTATTGTGAGCTCAGCTGTGAGAAGACATGAAATCTCAGCTAATATGARGACAATCTGTAACAACAAATAATCAGAAAAGAGATAAAGAAAGGAGAGGAATGGCCTGGACTTCTCCAAAAAGAAAAGCTCTTTGTGCTAGTCAAGAGTTGTGTTAAAGTTGCAGTGGATAAACTGGATCAGACAATGCTGAAAACTAGCCCTAGTTGGAGAAGTTATGATGTGGGCATCCTTGCGAAGCTCTAAAAGTATTTGGTGATGGGCATGGTGAAAGAGAAAGCCGAAATTTCTCTAGGGGGAGCTCAAAGGCCCCTAGTTTACTCCAAGGAGGGTGTCCCCTATTCTTGACCATCCTTGGTCCACATGCTGCAGTAGTGCCCCAGCAAGGCTGCTTGCCATTACCTGTGGGTCAGCACAGATCCCAACCACAGCATGTAAGGGATCTCTCAGCCATCTCCTCTCCCTCTCTGTATGTGGGGGCATCCCGCTACCCCTTCTGGCACCACCCAGATGCCATGGGCTCCTTTGGGAAGCTCTGTCCAGCCTGGCCGTGGCTCATACAGGTAGGAGCCCAATGGAGCCAACCAACAGCATGCCAGCTTGTAAAGTGAGCAAGGGCCAGAAGAACAGCTGTCACAGCCACCTGCCAGCACCTGGCTGGCCTCTGGCATCATGTGAACAGAAGGGACATGGCCTTCTCCTTGCTGCAGCTTCTCCTTTTTCACTTGTGGATTTGTTTAACTCAAAGAAAAGTCAATGATGTTCTCCAAACTATGTTTTACTGAACTATTTCTGAAACTATTTTAATCATACTTTGCTTATGAGTCCATCATTTCATCAAAAATTGACCCAGAAGCCTTTTTAAGGTATTCCCGTATAAATGGGATAAAAGGTTTTATTATATCTGTATTTAGCAATGATGTGACTGCAATACAGATGCTATGCCTAGTTTCCAGTAGTCACGGTTCAAGAAGAGAACTAATGACTCAATGTTTCATTTGTGAAAACCTAAAGAAGATACATGAGGGTGATTACAGGACTGGAAAATAAGCCTTTTCATGAAGTCTTGAGAAAACATGGAATTAAAACACATAAGGTTATCAAAGAACAAATTTACCTATCTGCATTTGGTAATAATACTTCACAAATACTTTTGACAACAGCTTCTGAAAACAGACCAAGGCAAAATGACAAAATTCAGTGACTGGCTGAAGGAGAAGATAGGCAAATTCAGAAATGTGCAACACGTTTCATCTTATGGAAGGTAACATTAGACTGTGGCRTTCTCAACTATGTGTATATGAAACTAAACAAGACTTTCAATTTATCTAACTCAATATTGTTTGGTGTCCGTTGAGTTTCCATTGTTTGTGTGATAGAATGATGGATGGAACCAAATAGAAAGTGTTTAAAATTTTAATTTATGTCCTACAGATTTGTAGCCTGAATTAGGTCTTCATGCCTGCAGTCATATGATAGTACTTTGTGCTTACATAGTGCTTCACAGTGAAAGCATTGATTCATCTCTTCTGAAAGTAGTAGTTGACTGTTTGGTCTAATCTATTGAATGACTCCTTTGGCACAAACCATTCTCTTGCACAGTAGTCGTAATATTTCTGAAGTCATACAGACTAATTCAGTAATTTATACCTTCATTTTAAATATACTTAGGAATCGTTCTTATCATTGCAGGTCACACCAATCTAGATGGCTAAACTCCATTTTCAACAGTTCTTTAAACTCTAATCCTCAAAAAATTTTAAGCATCTAACAGCCATTAATATGACAGGGATGTAATGTGGTAATTATTGACCAGTTAGTAAATAAATTACATAAAATATATCACTGCTGGAAAGGAGACTTAGTCATCTAAATCACTTAGGCTGTATATTATAGTATAGTATACTAAGTGATACAAATCTTGATCTTAAAATCTGTTCTGTTGTAGGGTGAATCCAGTGGATTGCTGGCTGTAAAACAATAGAATTGAATTCATTTGTGAATATGTGAATATTAGTGAGTTGAAGGTTCTTCACTTAGTCATCTGTGCAACACCACCCAATTCCTTCCTTTCACCTTAGGGGAATGTTGACCTTCTCACATTGAGCCATTCTTCACTTTCTTACTCATGCATGACATTACAAAGTGCTTTGTAAAATAGCTATTTCCACTAAATTTTATTTTCATTACGAAGATAAATATACAACCTCTCTTTGCAAAGGAGTTCATATTTCCTGATCAAATCCTGCTTAGCTTGAACACTGGTAAATATAAATGGAAGATTACCCAAATAAAATATTCAGAACTGATTTATTTAGTATCAATAATTCATATTTTACTTTTAATCCTTAGGTTGGCTTATGATTGTCTTATTTTGTCAAAATCACAGCAAAATACACAAACATATAAAGAAGATATAATGAATCACAACAGAAAATATCACATCTCTTAAGAGGAGTAAGCATCCAATCCTGCATTCTAATCAAAGACTTCCTTCTGGTTTTGTGCATTGGTTGTTAAGAAAAAGAAAAATGACATGTAAGAGAAAAAGGAAATATATTTAGTAATATTATTTGGCAATAACATTTGGCTAAGAAGAAAAGCTTGTAGGTATCCATGTCAGGAACAATCTGTAACCCAAATAATCTCAGTCTGAATTTCCTTTGCTTTGAAAATCCCATGTCAGAAATGCTAAGTAAAAATGAGTGACATTTTTCCATATTTTTTTCAACAAAAAAGCAGATTCACAACAGCAGCACTTTTGTGTATTAGTTAGTTTTTGTGATTGTATAGAGTAAAGAAACAGCAGAAAATTTAGGAAGATTAATAATGTGGGATTTTTCTAAGCAAACCATTTTTATTATTTAAAGGATGCCTTATTTTAAACAGACACTTACTAAAACTTGAAATTATAGTATTGATATACTTTCTACTACTTTTTTCAGCTATCAAACTATATAATAAATCATTTGAGATTGAACTGATTTTTTTTTCGTTGTTCAGATCTAAATTTGAGTGAGAAGTATTTTCTATTCTTTTCTCTTTTTCATATCCTCTAATTTACAATTTTTTTTAAGGAAGAAGCTTTTTGCTTAAAAAAGACAGGGATTTTTTCTATTCTCTGTTTCAAAAGCTAAGCACTTTCTCTTTTGTAGAAGACAAAGACGAGTTTAATTCTTCTATGTTTAAATCCAGGTAGATGAATCAATTTAGAATCTAGTTACTGGTAGTTATTCCTGAATCTCTAACTAGTGCTTCCTAATTGCACTCATTTTATTATTTTTCATCATGAACCCAATAAGGAAGTAATTTTTTTAACATAATAACAATTTTTTACATATGCAGTAACTATTTCTAAAGTACCAATGGCTTGTCAGTAATCTGTCTGTCAAACTGTAGAAAGGTTTGGAACTCTGTAAAGCTTGTGAACTTTATTTTCTGAAACTTTAAGACATGTTTCTGGTCAGTATTGCATAAGAAATGGCTTTGTCTGATGCTATGTAGAACCATGTTTTATACTTACCTGTAAGAAAATAACGTTTATAACTTAAGTGGACTCAAATCTTTTATAGGACAGRAGTACAAAGTAATTTTCCTAATTCCTATTCCTGTAATTAAAACTACTCGTAAGTAATTTATTGATCTTCTCAGTCCTGCTTTTGAATAACAAAATATCAGAGGCCAAACTCTGAAGCCCTTATTCATTAGATTTGCATTTTGAATATATGAGATAGCATTGACACACAAAAAAAGAACAAAGTAGATATGTACACTGATATTTGCTATAAATACTGTCATTGATACCCACATTAGAATCAATATTAAAAGATGTAATAACTGTCAGGATAATAAACAAAATGAGTAAGAAAGTGCTAGCACAATGGATTGGGTTGCTGGAGTTACTAGAAATATTTTCAGAGAGAGAACAGCTTTGCCAATAGAGCAACAATTTCATCAGTTATCTTAAATCTTCAGGTTTTATATTATCACTTTGAAGATAGCATTATAGGTCTATTTCACTGACAGCCCTTCACCRGAGGGCTCTCTGATAAGGCAATTATTCAGACAACAGAGAGAGTAAATTGTTATTCAGGTAAAGCTGCACATAGCTACACTGCATCCAGAAACTCACCACGTTCAGATAACCTGACAATACCTCTCTTCTTGAGTATCTGAATTGCAAATAGGCTTTAGGAATCAGAATTTATAGAGAGGCTCTTCAACTCAATTATCCTGTTTTGGCATATGTGATATGATTAATGATTAAAAGTAGCCTGAGACTGACAGCTCCCTTACTGCATAATTTTTGAGGCTTCAGAATTTTCTTGCATTCTAAATTAGCATGAAACTAAAGTTTTACAAAAAGGAATATTAGTGACATTTTAATTTATGATCAAAAAGCGCTCTTGTTTCCTTCCAAGTTTTATTTCTCTTGCGAATAAACACTGTATGCTGAATTGCAAAGAACCGTTCCCTTGAAAATGTTACTGAAACCAGCTTCTCCAAAGACATTTCAGTTTCAGTGAAACAGTACTTCATCATAAAATACTTTTTTATTGAAAACGCTTTGACCTATTCATTTGATGAATTAGACAATAATCTAGGGTCTATACAGTGCTTTGACAGCACAGAGTTCTACATATGACAGGACTATAGTTACTGGAAATATAGTAATGTTTGTGAAATTTGACTCCAGTGTTATTAACTGTAAGGAATTCACTAGTAAAACTGTATGAAATACATCTCCCTTCTTAGACTATAAGTTGTATACTGTTCATTTTCAGAATACCCAGAGGGAAAAGCCTCAAATGGGAGCCCTCAAATCATAGAATCATAGAATCAGTAAGGTTGGAAGGGACCTCTGGAGATCATCTAGTCCAACCTCCCTGCTCAAGCACAGTCACCCAGCACATGTTAGACGGGGCTGCATCCAGCCCGGCCTTGAAGATCTCCAGAGAAGGAGACTCCACAACCTCTCTGGGCAACCTGGTCCAGTGCTCTGTCACTCTCACAGGGAAGAAATTCCCCCTCACGGTCAGGCGGAATTTCCTGCGGTTCAATTTCTGCCCATTGCCTCTTGTCCTGTCACATGGGACAACTAAAAACAGTTTGTCCCTGTCCCCTTGACACCCTCCCTTCAGGTAATTCTACACATTGATAAGATCCCCCCTCAGTCTTCTCTTCCCCAGGCTGAAGAGGCCCAGCTCTCGCAGCCGTTCCTCATAGGGCAGGTGCTCCAGCCCTCTGATCATCTCTGTAGCCCTACGCTGGACTCTCTCCAGTAGCTCCATGTCTTTCTTGTCCTGGGGAGTGAGCCCAGAACTGGACACAGTACTCGAGATGAGGCCTCCCCAGGGCTGAGTAGAGGGGCAGGATCACCTCCCTCGACCTGCTGGCAACACTCTTCCCAATGCAGCCCAGGAGACCATTGGCTTTCTTGGCCACAAGGGCACATTGCTGGCTCATGGTCAACACCAGCACTCCCAGGTCCTTCTCTGCAGAGCTGCTCTCCAGAAGATCAGCCCCCACCTTGTACTGGTGCCTAGGGTTATTTTCCCCTAGGTGCAGGACCCTGCACTTGCCCTTGTTGAACCTCAKGAGRTTCCTCTCCGCCCACCTCTCCAGCCTGTCCAGGTCTCTCTGAATGACAGCACAGCCCTCAGGTGTGTCAGCTACTCCTCCCAGCTTGGTATCATTGTCAAACTTGCTGAGGAGGCACTCTTCCCCTCATCCAGGTCATTGATGAAGAAGTTGAACAGGATGGGACCAAGTACTGAGCCCTAGGGGATGTCACTAGCCACAGGCCAATGCAGATGTTAATCACATGAAGAGACTTTGCTACAATTGTTTGATTTACTAAGTCTCTCTTTTTCCTCATATCCTTTCTCATCACAAATAACCTGCTTTGACTGGAAGTTGCTAACAAATATTCATGAATCGAATTTTAATCTGGAGAGTCTCATTGCTTCTAGAAGAGCACCTGTAAACAAAGCAGCATTTGCAGAGTCCTATGTATTTCTTGCTTCAGTTTATACTATTGCAATTCACTCTCCAAATTGATTTCATATGAGAATGAAAGCTGTTGAATATTTCAGCAGACCAGTTTTCAGTAGTGTGGCACATTAATCCATGCTTTAGGTTGTTTTTTGTTCTTTGTTTTTAGAATTGATTTTTGTATTTGCATTTAGCGAATAAACCACAGCGTTTACTTGTGTAAAGTATTTCTTTCTAGCACTCATTTACCTTTGATATTGCCACAGCTGAGAACAGAAATAACTTGGCTCTTTCAAATTAGGAAGAGGAGGGCTACTGGTAGACACTCTCTGACAAGGTTCAGGTTTGGAACCTGCTGCCCGATGGGTGCCTCAAAGACTGTGCACATTAAGTCTCAAAGCACGTTGCTGGATCCATCTTTTCTCTCTTGCCCAAAAGACTTTAGGATGAAGTCAGTAATGTCAACAGAGTTTACTGATGTATTTTTGTTATACTCATTTTACTGCTGGAGAATTGTCTTCAGCAAGTCAACAGTTGAGTTTATGATATACAAATTATAAAACTTGATCAGAGATGCCCAAGTGCTGGGATGCGGTCTTCTATAAATGTATTTTACAAATAAAATATTTTCATATGGTAACTTTTTGGTGGAGTGAGGGGAGAGTTTTATCTAATAAGTATATTTTGAGTTTAGTAGGAGTATATAGGATTAGAACATAATGTCACCTGAATGAAACCTTTGGGATTTGACCCTTTGTACTTCCTATAGTCCTACTACTATGCACAAATTGTTTTGAAAGTTATTTAAAAGTGAAATGGTGGACTGAGAATGTGAATTAATAATATCTTGAAAGCTTAATGCTCATTAAGAAACCAGACTCTATGGTAAAGCAGAGAAAGCTAACAGTGCAGAGATTTTAAGTATGATATACATATCCAAAAGTAAAATAACTGCCAAAACTTCATGATCTATACCTCATTTATCTATATCACTAACATTTTAAAAAGAAATTTGAGACATTAACAAGCTTGGACTGCATACATATTCAAAATGAATTGTATTAGCTTAACAGATATATTCTTAGCTAGACTTATATACCTGACAGTATACAATATTAATGTGCAAGAATAATTTGGTAAATTGATAAATTCCAATTTAAATGAAAGAAATTTGCAAATGTGTTTAGATTGCTTATGGCAGAACCTGTCAATTTACAGAAAAGATTGATCCTTCAGCAAGAGAAAAACACCTACTCTGAAATGTTTGCTTTTACAGAAACAAAATTTATTCTATTGACTAGAAATTTCTTATGTTGCAGGTAAATTTATATTTATTTTCCCGTCCTAGTTGTTATCTGTATATAATGTGATTAGCACAGCATATTCTATTGCATTTGTAAAATCTTAATAATAAATTGATATTTTTTCCATGCTATTCTGAACATCCATTAAAAAATGTGTAATCAGTCTTTGCACTTAATTCACCAGAAATTCATAATATAAATAATTATATTTTAACTGGTTCTTTCAATAGTCTATTTCTGAAAATTGTTACAGATAATCAGTAGCTATACTAATGTAGCCCAGTAATAATTCACATTCARATTTCTGGCACTAATCACCGGAACCATGGCTCACTTCCTAGCATTTAGGGCAGCCCTTGGAAATAATGTGATAAAGCACTCAAAAGCATTCAACCAATTAGCGTGCTTGGATGAGTGAGCTTTCCAAGCCATCTGATTTTAAAAGTGGGTGCCTCCCACTGTGGAATATTGTGTCTGCAGAATTTCCTAAAAGACTGTTCTATTAAATGATGGGGACGGAGAAGAAAACTGCAATCAGAACATATTATCCTAAAAGGAAACTGGTCAGTTAAAGAAAACAGATGCTATATGGGAAAAAAAAGAAAAAGAAAACTAGAAAAAGACATAGAGGCATGGAAGGGACGGTGGAGGTTGTACATTTTTCTTTCCATTCTAATTGCCTGTTTTGCTTAATGCTAACAAGCATGTAATGTGCAGATACTATGATCACGTTGCAATCACTAAGAGTATTTTGTAGAATCAGTGCATTTTTTGTTGTTAGTTTTTATACTAAAATAGCATTAGTTTTGTGCAGTGCATAGATAGAGGCTTATATCTTGTTTTGCTTAAGCTTTAAAGAGACTCAGAATTTTCTGAATTTCACATTCTTCATAAAATGTATTATGAAAAAGATTCATATTTCATTGAAAAAAACCCAGAAGTATTAGGAAAAACTATCAACATGTTCACAACATAGCTGAAAACATGAAAGCTATAAAGATGGCTGAAAATTCCTGTTAGTTAAAACATTTCATTAAATAAATAAACATACTAGCTTTTCTTAGAATACCAGTTACATCTGTTTAGTCCATTTTTTTTTTTCAAAATTATCTGTTATTTAGAAGTCTTGCTGTTAAGCAGAACCTGAAAACATTGACTTGTTTATTCATGGAGAGATTTTTTCCAAATGTGACTAGATGAGTGTCTATACTGATTTATAAATTTGCTCATTTTTAAGCACTGACTGTGCTGGCAGAGGAGTCAGTAAGATAGTTCACTGTTTCACTTATAATCTAGTAATCAAACAGAACTCACTGGAAACTCTAGAGAAAAACTGTTACTTTATGTTTTTACTTTATTTTATATACTTGAAAGTCATTAACTTACCCTTGAATAGAGGAAAATTATACTTACAGTACAAACTAGCAGTAACTGAAATCTTTTAATCTAGATGACAAAACTGTCTATGCTTTCTGTTTTTACTTAAAAGAATAATTTGTATGCAATTGTAAACAGTTCGTTTGGGGTTTTTTTAATCGTAAAAAGCCCAAAATGCTTTTTAATGGAAACATTTTTTGTGTGCAAAAATTAATGACTTTCTAACTTGTTCTAATACTTCCTAGTTCTTCCTCATATTGTATAAGATTTATGAGACTCTATTCATTAGTTCCTTTAAAGGATTTGGAGATCTTAGGATGAAAAGGGGTAGAAATGTGCAAAAATAGGCGTGATTTCACTTTACGTTTACATGGTCCTGTGCTTCTAAACTACATGCCAGCTATATCACGAATCACAATCATCTCACTGCATCCAGAATTGCTCCCCTTTTCCAGATCCAGATACATTTCTTGGCTTCATCTAGTGCTGGAGCAAGGTCTGGGTGTCATTAAGTCCCACCTTTACCCACAACTACTGTTTCCATGCAAAGGAAACACGAGTACACACTAGAGAAAGGAGCCACTGCAGCAGCATATATTGAAAACTAAGTCTAAATATAGCCTATATACATATCTCCATAGCCTATCTCCATAGCCTATGGAGAGTTTGTTATTCCTCTATGTTGAGAAAAAATCTAATTCTGGGAATGGAGAAAAATAAAAAGTTGGGGCTGTCTCAACACATGCCAAGTGAAATGATGTTATCATGAGCTTTGTAATACTGCAGTGGTTAGAAAGCCTCAATATGCACCATTTTCAACAGTAAGTATGGGTTTTTTTAAGCTTCTAATTCTAGAGGATGGTAGCTACTCTGACCAACAGTGTTTTTCTCAGCCTTTCTGTCCCTTGTGTGTCCCCTTATTTCTGTCTGAGTGTCAGAGATGCTCTGTGGGTTGCAGAAGCACTGTCTGCAGCTGTCAAACTGCCCACACCTTGTGGGAATGAGACACACAACCAGGTTTGATTTCTTACAGTGTCATTATTAAATTTAAAAAGTCATACATTATGAAAGGCAAGTAGAACTTTCATGTTAATAGAGTTTAAATATTAGAATTTTAAGAGTTAACTCACAAAGAACTTAAGCCCAAAATGTCTCTTTTGTATTCCTAAATTTCAGGCACAAATCTGAGTACTAGTAGCTTTCACTGTGATTATTTTGCTCACAATTAAATTGAATTAAATTCACATTCTTCTGTAAAAAATGGATAAAAGAAGACAGATTTGTAGGAAATGATTGTAAGAAGTTATGATGAGAGTTGTCTGCATGTTGTATTATGTGGCTATTTCAACAGATCCTGCTCTATCAAAGTTAAACTTCGTGATAAGAAAGGACACTTTCYGCTCCTAAAGAAATGCAACCTTTGCTAACTGTAACGGAGTAGAAATCAAAATTGTCAAGGAGTTTACTGAGATGTAGAAGCTTAAGGCAAATTTGAAGAAAAATTCTTCTATCTTGATACCAAATCTCTAAAGAAGATACCATACAAGTAGGTAGAAATTAGGAGAAAAAGATTTTTAAAAATAATCTTCTTTCAAGAATTATAGAAAAAAATGTGTTAGGAGATGCACTAGGCTAAATTTTTCTCCAGTAATTCTAGCTTCCTGAAAGACACCGYGATCGATCACAAATCTCCTCATTAACTACTCTTTTTGGTAGGCAGCGAAGAAATACTAACCTGATCCAGTTGCCTTGATTATGAGCCATGTGAGCTAATCTTCTTCTGTGGTTGATAAGAAAATCAAATGGTCTAAGTCACATGTTTGCTTTACTTAGCCTGACCATATTCTTTCTATGCTCATAGTCAGTCCTTCAAACCAAAGCAGTTTATATGAAGTTATATGAGGCTTCCTCAGCTTCTAACAGTATTTTGATCAATTTCTGTCCCTGAAGTGTGCATGTGCAAAAGAGAAATACATGGATCTGCTTTCCTACTTTAATCATCCCAATCAATGCATCTCTTTGATCAACATCACAAATCACAGTAAATTGCATATTCTTCACCAAATAAGTGCAGGGGATGCTGTAGATCAATATCCAAATGACACACAAGAGATCTAGAGCAAAGATCAAAGTGGAGAATGTTGCTTCTGACTTGTCAATAGTCTTGTGTTATGCTGTTCTACTCCTTTATGTCTTTGGGTAATGAGGCTTCTGAAAACAGGCTAGCTCAGTGAGCTCCTTCAGGAAAATTTAAATCTTTTTGTGCTGACTATTCAGAAAGCCATCTTGCAAACCTTTTATTGCTTCTGTTTTCTAAATCAGTCACAAAATARCAAAACATGTATCTGCACAGGAAGCATCTGAAACCATTACCATCACCGTGCTTTGGACCATAGAACCTCATTTCTCCTCCCATTAGGTGCTTAAACAGCTTCCTTATACAGTGCCGAAGGACTCAGTATAGGTATTCCCCCCAGCCTAACACTAACTCCTTTAGTGGGGCAGGGAAATTCTACTATCTGCTTCATAGATAGGAAACTGAGCATATAAAGCTTAGGATCAGCACTGATCTACTTTTTGCTCGTTCCTCTCTTCAGCTAATGCTGTGCCATGCATGGATCCCACATCAACACTCTAACCGCTCATATGTCAGGGAGTCTGTTCCCACCACAAGGTTGTCGAATAGCAAGCAGCCCTTTTGTGGCTGTTTTGAAAATTAAATGCAAGGCCTTCCTCTTCAGTTCATTTCTTTCCAAAGCACTGGAGGCATCTTTTTATGCTAGTGGGTTTTTATTGTTATTATTATTATTCCATGATTTTTAAGCTTTCTTTCCTTAATAATCCTGTGCCTTTTTTTCTCTTTTGCATAATTTAAACTTTAGAGACACATATGTTCCACTCGCACATGTAAAGTTAAGCATATGAAACAACCTACTTAAATAAAATGAAGCATATGCTTAACCGCAGAATCATGCCTTCAGGTACCTTGAAGTATGTACATCATAAATCCAGAGAGTGCTTGGCCACAGCTTCTGCTGGGCAGCCATACAATCAGCACATAAGAGTCACTGGATGCTCCTTTCTTCCCTTTTAGGAGGKCTCCACATCCTCTTTGGATGAAATATACCTCTTGGGTAAAAGAGAAAAAAAGGCACGTGTTTCTCAAATTGAGACTGGGGAGTAGATACTCTGGGAGAAGTAATCTATGTTAGGCTCCAACTGGTTATTTTCATTGTAGTTATCAAGACGCAAGATCAGATTGGGTGGTGACTCTCAGAATTAAATACTCTCCTTTTCTCAAGGAACTTAGCTGAGAATCAGTGATCAAACGGTAGCTTGGCTTGGTGTTATATGGTTCATGTGACCATTTGTCATCTCATGAAGTTGGAAGGAATTAAGCTAAAATAAGGGGGGGGGGGAAAGCCTGATGTGTTTTTTTGTTGTTTTTTTGTTTTGTTTTGTTTTCTGTCTCATCTCTTTCCCTTGAGCTGATGGGGCCTGCTGGGACATCAGAGCGGTTTTGCCTGCTTAGCACTGGTAGATGGGGACACCTTTTTACTAGGATATGCAGTGACATCTCATACTGGCAGCACAGTAAGTCCTATTGGGCTTTATATTTACTAATGACTAAGGAGTAAATACTTGTGAAGATGAAATATAAGCATACTCATCACCCTTTACTGAACCTATTTCCATGTTTCAACAAGCGCTTCATAAGCACTTGGTACAGAAACAGCTCTCTGTTTGTTGGAGGTGCTTGTTCCCCAAGTTCCTGGGACTGTGCCCAGTTGCAATCACAGCAATGTTATTACAGTTCCTTCCTGTCCCTTTGATGTAGAATTTGCTTTTTAAATTCCTGCTGCTCTCACTCATTTTTCTCAGTCTGCTTTTTGGCTTCCGTTCTGAAGGTATTGGGTCTCTCCTAGAGATCAGGAGGGGAGTATGTTTCTCCCACCTCACTGTTTCACTAATTTGTAGTGTTAAAACCTGATAGATTTATTACTGTCAACAACCCCTAGATGCACAGCAGACTACATCAAATGGGGCATAGCCTATACAATGCTTTGAAGAAGTCAGCTTTAATAACTGACAAAGTGAACACTGTTTATTTCCCAGCTGTTCTCCTTACTGCTCAAACGGCTGCAAGAGTTGAAGGAGTTCAACATCCTGGAGGAGGGACTTGGTGTCTTGCAGAATCAAGCCATTAAATGTCTAATACCTTGCAGCAAATAGTCAAGGAACACAACCATTAGCAAAATCAAAGGGACTATAAGGTATTCAGTTTCATGATCCAAGATCAAGATGCAGATGGTAAACCTGACTTCAACACTGAACTTAAATGGGTTGTTTGAAGTATTTTGGGTTAGATTATCTGAAGAGCTCTGTGTAGTCACAAAGACTTGTTTTCTGACTTTTTTTTTTTTTTACTATAAAGTTGGCAGAGTCCCTACAGCTCTGTGCAGAGTTATTAATAGCATTACCATGTCAGAAAGGAATTGGCATTTTGCACTCTGTATATGGAGGGAGGAGGAGGGTAGAAAAAAGTCTTCCACAAAAAGTTATTGAATTTACTATTTTTCTCCTAAAGTTAGTGTGGCTAAAATGTAGCAAAAGATGTACTCTCAGCATGCCTGGAGGATTTATTCTGCACATTTTAGGATCATTTATTTTGCCTTATCCATATTTTTTTGTCTTACTCATAATTTTTTTTAACATCCTATTTTTTTTCATAATATAACATAGGAGAGCTCAGAATTTCACAATCAAATAGAAATTCTTTGCAAATTGATAATGGGATTCAAGGAAAACTGTAGATGCTGTGGATTAATGGACTGAGCACAACTCCTGATCTTAGGACTATTACCTCTGCATTCTTGGGTGAGTAACCTACCTTTCCTATTTGTAGAACGGAAACAGTAATCTTTTCCTTACATCACATCCTAGGAAGGATTAAAGTCACAAGCTTACTCCAATGAAGTCTAGTAGGAGAAAGATCAAAGTTCGTTTTAGGAAAGACCGGACAAATTCTGCCCTCAGCTAGACCCTATGGACTTCTGTGGGAGTGTGAGGGTCGCACAAGCAGCATAATTACTCTGTTGTCCCTTTCTATTCATGCTGTGCCAATCATCACAGTATCTGAACATTTTCCCAAATTAAGACTAAACAAAGAGTAACATCTGTCATATGAAATTTCCTCTCTGTTCCTCCCCCACAGAGAAAAGTTATGTGACTGCTATGGGAGAGGGTTTTTGTGATAGTCATATAAACAATAAAGGTAAATGCATATTTAAAAAAAAAAAAAAAAAAACAGACATGCTTATTTACTGCCTGTTAGGAAAGAAAATGTTGAAGAAATGTGCTTTATAATTGGACTGGAAAGGATTCTGCTTTGTTGACATTCTGTTCTTTGCGACAGTTTTTCAGACTCCAGCTCMAGTTTTTATTCACCATAAACTTTCAGGAATAAACATTGGCATCTAAATGAGGCAAGGCTAACAAAGTGGACTTTTAAGGGGAAAGTATTACTATGCACTGAAGAGAAAAAAATAATGAGAAGGACATCTAACAATTTGAATTGTTTACTAAAATTTACAATAAAATTTTCTATATTGTTTTTCTAAAGGACAAGCAGTAAACAATAATGCACTCTGGAGCAGCAATTCATTTTTTGGGTGATCCACAGCAAGGCAGATAAAAATCCAGATGTTTGCATTTCTAACCATGTACACTGTCCATCTCAATATTCATACTTGCACATCYTCAGATCCAAACTTTCTGCTGATGTAAAAATAGCATAGCTCATTCTATTTCAGTACCCCTGTGAATCCATTAGCTGGCACATGGCCCTTTGGGCATGCATAGATAGTTTGGTTTGCAGTCTGGCAGAAATTTTGTGGATGCAAAGACTGACATCACACAGTTAAGGAGAAGATAACACACAAACCAGAGAACTGGTCCTGGCAAATGCCCATTGCCACATCAGACATATGTGGTCTCCTTGCTACACTAACTAACAAATCTCTACCAGGAATATTGGAATATTTAAATGAGATTTAGGTTATCAGCTCATTATACTGAAATGGTGTCATCTTTACTAGTCAGAAAGTAGGGATGCTGCAGAAGCAAAATGCTTCCTGAAGCAAAATGAAACAGCTCTTTGTCCAGTTATATACTCTGTGGTCTGTCTGGTTTCAGTAAACATACCAAGCACACACCTGGTAAGTGGTGGGTAATTGCAGCTCTTTCTCAGCAAACAAAGTATAACTGTGCACAGCTGTCTGCCCTGGTTCTTCCTCTACACAGAATTTCAAGCTTTCTGCCAGCAGCAAAGCTGGGTTCCAGCTTCATGTCCCTTTCTGCTGGAGTGCGAAAGAAAAACATTTTTTCAAAATGTTCAAGTAACAGATTGCATTTATTTGGAAATGTGATCAAGAAATCTCTCAAGTTGATACAGTTTAAGCTCTTTTATACATTTCTCTCTCATAYTTCCCTCCTATTAGCAAAATTTTCTCACTCCTATAATTGTATTCATTGTATGTAGGTCATGTTGTTGTTCTCTTAAATTGGATTTCCCCAGTTCTTCCATTCTTATTCACTTTGAAACACAAACTCTGTTTCTTATTCCAAAATGATAATTCTATAGCAAAGCCCAGGGGAGCTTTGAGTGGATAAGGAATGAAATATGGGACCCACTTAAYAGTAAAATTATTTGGAGCCACGGTTTTATTTTCTATACAGATATTATAAAGGAGTCATATTTAATAGCCTTTAGCTTCACTACCAATATTTTCCAATATTTCCCTACATTTGTACTTACCTTTGGCTCACAGTAAATTGATAGATGGGGCCAGGGCTTACGAGCTTTGATAATTAAAAGCTTCCCT
Organism: Rhea americana; assembly: GCF_003343005.1. Taxonomy (NCBI): domain Eukaryota; kingdom Metazoa; phylum Chordata; class Aves; order Rheiformes; family Rheidae; genus Rhea; species Rhea americana. The sequence goes on along the minus strand of NW_028186396.1, from coordinate 1,018,746 downwards.
GCCATTTTCTATGCACACAAGCTGAGTATCCAGTGCTGCAGAGACTCTTACACATCATTCAAGCTTCCAGCAGCACTGGAAAAGTCAGATATATTTCCTTGTATTAATTTCCAAAATAGCAGGCAGTCTAACAATCTCTAAAAGATGCTATCGAGAAGGATACTCGCTGACAAGGGCAACCTTGGTCATAACCAGGCACAGGGAGTTTATCAATAAACACAGTCTAAAATGCAGCACAACTTCTAACATGCACAGATCTCACTGTGCTTTCAGATGCAGAAGTATATTGATCAAGTGGCTTACTCAGTCCCAAAGAACTAAATTTAATCTTCATTTACCTTCTTGAAAASTAGAACTGAATTTGGTGAGTGACTTTCAGATGGAACTTGTGTAACAACTTAATCCRAGATCCTTGTTTACCAAAGGCTGTTAAAAGAATGGTCTGGCCAGTTGCTTGAGTCATTCTTTCATCGAAGTATTTTCTCAGAAAGTCCGCAGCACAGAAGGCATTGCGTATCCATGCATGCACAATATCATTTGTATTATTTTCTCYCATGGCGAATGACTAGGTATGCCTCTTAGAGGCTGCTGCTTTATGCAATATAACAAGCAGAGCAGGTTTTTTTTAAAAAAATATGCAGGTRGTGCTCATAGTCCTCTTTTCTTCCTATTGAAAATATTACAGATAGAGAGAAGAGTTTATTGTCTGTTTTTCTTAAAAGCTTATACTCCAGAAGACCCTTTATTGGGTCATGTGCTTCTCCACTGGTGGATTTATATGAAAAAGTAATGCTTTCATACTCCTACTCTTAGGTTCTAAAATGTCCTGTGAATCTTATYCTCATCTAAATTACCACATTTTATTTTTTTTAATTTGTAGTATTATAACTCAGGTCAAACTGGGACTAGAATTTTTTTTTAATGGTAAGCAATTTAAAGTGACCCGCTTAAGATGTTTCTAAAAGGTCTGCTTTCAGAAAGTCATGAGCAGGCCTTTTTTCTTCCCTGCCTTTTCTCTAAAAATCAGAGGCTTAGGAGTCTCTCAGGTGTTGAGCCAAAGCAAGAAGTCATTTCTGAAAAGTGATTTTTTAATGTTGGCAATCTTGTCTACCTGTCTCTGACAACATACAGGCCATGGAAACAGCCTGGATCTTGTAAATAACAGTTGGTCAGTATAAAAGAGGCCCTACTGTTTAAGATGCTTTAATTTTTAATGTTATTTCATTTTATGCCCTTTGATTTGATTCGTATAGTAAGGCTTAGGAATTCTTTGTAGTGTTCCTTGGCATGATTAAATTTCCAGATGCTTTTCCTCCACTATAGCTCTGATTGTATCTAGGGAACAGACCTTTTCAGTTAGAGGGTGCCATTTTTAAACTTTCATTTTTCAGACTAAATTCACTGTTCTAGTTCCGGTCTGTTGCCTTCTGGATTGTGACAGGCATTGAAATGCTCTTAAAAAACAATGCATAAAAGATCCTCTAAAAAAGGGCCAGTTTCCTCTTGTTTACTATTTCTAAAGTATTTTGCAAGACAGTATTGGCCACATAATACTTATTGAATTTTTAAGCTTCATATAGGTTTAGCAAATAAGTGGTTGATCTTAAAAACCTGTGTTTACACATGTACAAACAGTGGCATTGTCCACCATTCGTTTACTGTGCTGTCTCTCTTACTTTTGTGACAAAGTATAGTTGACTAGATACTGTGATCTATGCAAGGGAAAAAGAAGCAGCTGTTAGTCAGATTTTGATTTCACATAGATATGAATTTCCTAGTGATTAACAATTATCTTTCAGTAGATAAGGTGTGTTCACATCTAAATTACCATGCTTTAATTCTGGATTGCATTAAATTAAAGGGAATTTCTCAGAATTTACATTAATATGCTTGAGATTAGATTCTAGCCAATAATGTCAATAGAGAGAGAGAATTTTGTCTGATTTCATTTTAGGTGCTCGTAGTGATTCTTCCTGGACAAAGTGTGTGGTCACAATTCTCTGTATAATATTATTTAGTATCAATAGTAGTATCAACTGTAGTATTGTATTATATCTATCAGACAGTACAATATTAACCAATTGATGCAATGGCGAGCTCTTTGCTATTTTTATATAGTGCTGTAGATGTATGTTGTGCTTTAGAAGATAAAGATGGAGTCTTGCTTAAAAGAAATGACAAGTTAATTTAAAACAAGAGTAATAGAAGAAGATAACAAATATAAGAAAATTTTGGAGAGGAAAGAGACTAAACACAAAAAAATGAGCTTATGTGGCTGCCTGGATATAACTTTATTGCTTTATCTTCTTTAAATAAATATACGCTAGTCTAAAAGTCTTTAAAAAAATAAAGACTATCCAGAAGTCTATTCAGGGAAGTGGGGTTTGAGAGGTATATAAGAACCATACATAAGCGATAATTACATGCAGCCCGCTAGCTCCCAGTTGTATGCTCAGTCAATTAAATCATGATGCCTAGTTCAGTGACAAATTTACAGGTCTTCTCGTAATTTGAATTGATGCCATAATCATGATATACTCAAATGTATATGTTAGCAGTTGTGCAAATAAGGGAACTATGTTCTTTTTCCCTGTCTAAATGAACTATAAATTTAGGATATAAAACGGTCCTACAGAAATGAAGAATGAAGACTGAAAACATCAGAGCCAGCCACCATGCTGCTCTGCTTAGCACTGTTGTTACAGCTGTCACTGCTTGGCAGCAGTCCTTGCACATGGCTGCTGTTACATCCTCACTGCAGGGATTTGGTTGCATTTAAAAACGACAGGTAGCTGAAGTAAAGTACCACTACTTTCTCTTGTTAGCTATGCAGAGTGCAGTTTCCAGTCTTTCCAAAGGAGTCATTAAGTTTGAGGCCAGTAAGAAAAGAGGCACAAACACAAACAAAGGGCTAAGCAAGTCCAAATGGAGCCATTGAAAAGCTATACTGAGAACAAAACAGTGTATTTTCAAACTAGTGTTTGCAAGTTACCTGCTCTACACCTATTGCCCTCTTTTTCACCTGCTGCAGCCTCTCAAAGCAGCGGTGATGCTGTTGGACTAGAGAGCAGCATATGTCACTGCTTCTCAGCTTGGCATTGCCCCCCAACATGGCTAAGGAAAAAGTAAAAGGAAACAGAGGACATCCTGTATACCCCAACACCAGCATTCAGGAAAATAAATTGGGAGAATGCAAGTTACGTAAGACAAGTCTGAATTTATGCTAATTTTGAACTGGATGTAGAAACACTGCAGAGTCATGGGATTGTTTTCAAAAAATTGTTGATGGTTCCTCTAATAAGAGAAGTTGAGAAGCACTATTATCTGATCAGCTGCCTATATCACTGATAAGCCAATATACTCTACTGTTTTGTGAGAAAAAAAGAAATGGAGGTCACGGATGTCCTGATCTCTAAGTATTTGGATCAGACCTTTTTTTTTGAAGACTAAAGGCTAAACTGACATAGTGGAAAATCTGCCAGGGAAACTATCTCTTGATTTTCAAGAGAATAATTTAGAAGTCAGGAAATTGCCACTAAATTTCCATTTTCCTACAGAAAACTCAAACTGAAGCCAAAAGATAATTTTAGTGGAGCTCTGACAAAAGTTTGCTTCGTATTTTCATATTGGTTTCCTTGGAAATTATTCTCAGTCAAAGCAAARGCAAAAAAAAAGTCTTATGGATAACCATAGCCCAAGATGATTTGGAGGATGATTGCTATAGATATGATAATGTACAGCATGGAATATCCTTCCATTTCCTTCTTGATCCATTTCTATGAGGTTGGAGGGGATTAAATTTGCTGAAAATATTTTCTCTCAAGTAGATGGGTAATAAATTTCTGTTGTACACGTGAGCTGCTCACAAGGCCAGATCTGTCCTCATTTACAGAATTTATTGTCGATTGGTCAACCTGGGAATTGGGAGGTTGTTAAAGGCCTTGATCTGGAAGAACTGATGGATTTTATTTTCAGAACTTTTATCAAAAGGCTATTTTCAGATAGAAAGTACTACTTCTAAATTATGCAAATTTAAGGTTTTCCAACCATGACAGTAACCAGTTCAGTGTTCTTACCTCATATACAAATGCTGATATGACATCTTTTTTTCAACTCTTCAGGCAAGTTCATTAGATACTGCCAAAAGCAGTTAAGAAAATTATCCAAGAAGTACCTGAAAAGCCCCTTTGCAACAGACTAAAGAATCCCTTCTTTTCCTTTTCTAGACCATTTGTTGTGTTTTTATGAAAAGTTCCAACCACTTTGTCAGATTTTATTGGCAAGCAGTTTAAACCCATTAAGTTATTTCAAAGTATTTCTAGAAAGTTTACCAAAGAATGAAGCTTAGGTTTCTATTTACTATGGGTTTGAAAGGGGATACCACAAAAGGATGTGTTACAGAATACTTGAGGCATCATTCACAAGGACAAATTAGCCACATTTAAATATTTCTGAACTCTTTCTACTGACTATTCTCTTTGTTACATTTTCTGTATTATTACTTACCTAACTCACCCTCTGCTGCCTCTCCTCTGTGGCTGCACACCACCTCTACCTCAAAAACTTTCAGGAAATAGCTAGTACCAAGCAGAGAATGGTATTGCCTRTGTACAAATACAAGCATCAATAGACAGATGTCCTCCAAACATTTATATATTTGTAAGCAATGAGTAATCAACATCCTCAATGAGTAACCAAATCATCAGATTATTTGTTCTCTCTCTGATCTGTTCCAAGTGGTCCCGGTGCAGCTCAGTGGCCCCTCACGCTCCAGAGAGGGATGCTCTGCTTCCACCTCTTGGCGAACTGGAGGAAGGACAGCCAGCTGAGATTTCTCTATCTGATACTTTGCTTACCAAATGCCAGGTGCTTCAAAGGGGGATGATTGCTGTGCTAAGATAAACAGGAGAGTCTGGATACAGAGATTCATTCRTCCAAGCTCTTCTCCCAGACTGTTCCCACTGCTACCCCGAGACATACCATAACTGCAGGTAAAYGTAAAGTGGGGAGGTTGTGGAGCCAATCCAAAAAAAGTGGAAAAAGACGTCTAGTCTGCGGAAAGAATTCTGTTCAGAGTTACTATCAGATACTGATTTCTAGCTATTAAAAGACATACGACTTTGGGAGGATTCTYCAATATGAAATGCCAAAGACAGAAACAAGGATACAGGAGTGCCTTTGCCAGGAGTCATGGCATTGTCTGCTGGAGTCAACAAGGGTGGCAGCAGAAAACGGACCAGAGCTGAATCACTGCTGCTGGGCTGAGGGGTGCAGCTTCAGCTGACGACTACACAGCATTCCCCTGCTGTCTGGAAACGAGACCAGAGACTGTATCTCAGGACAGYGGGAATATACTAACTATTGACACCAGCTGTGACTGGCAAGTTGCCTATCAGATGTTCCAACTGGTAGGTTCTGAGCTGAATTAATAAACTCCTGCCAAATGTAGTGGGCATGGAGGAGAGGGTCACCTGCCACCATAGCACAAGAAGCTATTCACCTGGCTTCTTGAGTTGTGTAATAAAATCTCTGAAGCTGAAATCTGCAAAACCTGTATTATGTAACACAGTGCACTAAGAATAGGGAGGGTGTGAGGAAAAGATCGGAGGAAGCAAGAAGCAAATGTCAGTAGCTCCTGCTGGGTCTAGGTATTCCACTGTCCCACGACATGACTACCCATGACAGGTATGGGACTGGTTCCTTGGATGATCTGGCAATGTTAGCCTCAGCATGCCTTTCTTTCTCCCTCAAGTAGATATTAAAATTTCTTAGGTGTTCTCATACCTTCACTACCTTCCTACCATTTAGATATCATAGACCTGACATAACCAACATGTACCACATTAAAGTCACGGGTGCCTCAAAAGCTACAAATTAAGCAATTTTGTAAAATATATTGTTACCCTTTATTTCCCTTTATTTCCAGATATAATTGCTATAGCATTCCATGTTTTTTTTCCCTTGAGAAAGTTCTCATTGGTTTTCTCAGAAACTCTAGGAGGACGTTCATGTGAGTTTCTGACTCCAGTTCTGGTTGCTGCTAACAATTCTAGCATAAGAAGTATCTACATTATAAAAATAACAATAAAACCAAATGGACTGAATTTAATTACTGAACACAAAACTGATTTCTTCACATTATACTGGACACATTACCTGTAATAGGGAATGGATATTACCCAAACACTTCCATGAAATAGAATACCCAGTTTTATTCCAGCACTTCTTTCTTGTTCTACAAATGCGCAACAGATCTTCACCTGAAATATTTACTAGGATAGTAAATTTATTTCAGTGGTTAGTCACTTGTATTCATCTATATTCTCTGGTTTCAAATGGCTGGAGATTTTAAATTCAACCATAACTGAATTTTCTGAGCCTCTACAAGATCAACCTAGTTCTAATTACTGTTGCGTTCTGAGTTTGGAGGGGATTTTAACCTATTATTATTTGCACTCTCATCTCAGGCTTCACCTTAACTATTTTTTAATGGAAATGTGAAGTAGATAAATTAACTAGAAACAAAATATATAAAGCCTAAGTCTTTGTGCTTTCATTTTACCCATACCAAATAATGTAAGGCTGGAGAGTTGGGCAGAGAGGAACCTCTCAACAAGGGCAAGTGCAGGGTCCTACACCTAGGGGAAAATAACCCTAGGAACCAGTACAAGCTGGGGGCTGACCTTCTGGAGAGCAGCTCTGCAGAGAAGGACCTGGGAGTGCTGGTGGATGACAGGTTGACCATGAGCCAGCAATGTGCCCTTGTGGCCAAGAAGGCCAATGGTCTCCTGGGGTGCATTGGGAAGAGTGTTGGCAGCAGGTTGAGGAAGATGAACCTTCCCCCCTACTCAGTGCTGGTGAGGCCTCACCTGGAGTACTGTGTCCAATTCTGGGCTTCCCAGTACAAGAGAGACATGGAGCTACTGGAGAGAGTCCAGCATAGGGCTATGAAGATGGTTAGAGCATCTCTCTCATGAGGAACGGCTGCGAGAGCTGGGCCTGTTTAGCCTGGATAAGAGAAGGCTAAGAGGGGATCTTATCTATGTGTATAAATACCTGAAGAGAGGGTTTCAAGAGGATGGGGCCGGACTCTTTTCAGTGGTGCTAAGTGACAGGACAAGAGGCAATGGGCAGAAATTGAACCGCTGGAAATTCCGCCTGACCGTGAGGGGGAATTTCTTCCCTGTGAGAGTGACGGAGCACTGGAACAGGTTGCGCAGAGAGGTTGTGGAGTCTCCTTCTCTGGAGATCTTCAAGGCCGGGCAACCCCATCTAACATGCTCCAGGTGACCCTGCTGAGCAGGGAGGTTGGACTAGATGATCTCCAGAGGTCCCTTCCAGCCTGACTGATTCTAGGATTCTATGATTCTATTCTATGATTCTATAAATGATGTAAAGCACAACAGACAGATAATACTGGCGTCCATTCAAGAACACAGACAAGTATGAGGTGTCCTTATTCAAGTTTAGGTATGGAGTTACCTTTAAATCTATATCTAAATCCTATTTACTGAGAGCAAATATGTGTTTAAAAACTTACATGGCTCAGGATCAAACTCTAGAAGTTTTACTCAATTTTATTCAGACAAAACAATGAGTTCAGATCTTGAAAAATTGCATTAGTGATGGCGTAATTATAAAGGGGTTTAAAATTGCGTAAGCCTCCATGACCAAACTTCTTAGGACTCCCCAATATTCTGCTTGGCCTTTTACTTCTGAAAATTTTCCAGAGAGCAGGCAAAGGCAGTTTAAAGGTTTTAAAATGTGAAGTAAACCATCTCTTTCTCAGAGGCCTTTTTACTAGACAAATTAAAACTCACAATCCTAACAGTCCTTTTTACCCCGCACCTTTCAATCAACTCACAATCAAAAAATCCCCACAATGTCATTAAAACTTAAAATCGCACACACATGCACAAATCCTTGCTGAAACAGATTTTAGAGCATGAAATGGGAGAAGTGCTGAGATGCCACAAAGCTCAGAGGGCACAGAATTCATATTTCTATCCTGTGATTAAGGAGAGCAGTTTGAAATCAAAAGACTGAAAAAATATTTACGATTCCTGAAAACATTATTGAAAAGCCAGACACTGTAACAAGGTAAAGTGATTTCAACTAAATTTTCTTGTCCAAAGTCACTGACATTGGAGCTCTAAAGAGTTTACGGATGAGCAAGCTAAGCAAAAAAAACCAGTATTTCCTGAGTTGTACTCAAACTTGATCTTGACTATTGTTAACTTACTAACACTCTTAACCTCATGGTTATCAGTCAGTATAAGCAGACAAAGACGAATACAAAGCATTTAGAATACTACATATTTCCTACCATCCAAATATCATTCCTTAGGAGATATAAGTGGCTTTTTTGCCTACTAGCCTTAAAAAATTACTGACCACTGCTGGTCCTTTCTGTTCGCTGTTAGTTAAAGTCCAGAAGTGTTTCAGTGCAGAATGCTCAGACCACTAGGTAACTGGGACAAACCTCCATCTCACATTGCTGTGCAATGATACCTTTTAAAATCTTGCCACTCTAGCTGTTAAAGTAAGGGAGAAAGTCTGCAATAATATGATAAAATATATTTAGCTCTAGGAATAGTGCTAACAATCTTCATCTAGCTTGTGACAGAATGTATTTGATAAAATGGTAAAATAAATATACCAGTTTATTACTGAGCTAGGATCAAGCGACCTGCTGGGTAACTCAAGCGAAGAGGAGTGGTTCAGAGCTCGGTCCCTTCAGTTTAGCGCTAGTGACATTTTTCTTCCCATTTGAATAAATGGACTTTGTTTTTTGGTGGCTGTGGCACATAATACTAGCCTTTGAAATGCTGATTGCTCAGCTAAAGTTAACAGAAACAGCTGCAAAAGAAGATGTCATTATCTCTGGGTCTTGCTCTGAGTGAGCTACAAGTGTGCTGCCATCTGCAAAGAGCAGTTCTTTAATAAGGGGACTTCTGAGGCCTTTATTTCTGCATATAAACGAGCCAAATTACAAATGTTGCCCAGGAAAATCTGAAGCTGGACTCTCAGAGATAGACTGTGAGTTTGTTTGCCCTATTGCTACAGCAAGGTAAGTCTCTGTAATACTGAGATGCTGTGGCTCTACCCACCTTTTGTGAGCATCAGACGGCCACCTTTCCATCCAAACAGCCAACTCAAGATGATCACTTCTTCAACTTATCTGCCTTGTGCCAAAAAGGATTAATTAGTTTTTTTTAGTTTTCTAGGTCTTTGAGATAGCAGCATAGAAAGGTCTATTTCATTCTTTAAACTCTTCCTAATAGTGTCAAATAGCATTAGACCTCACTATAGTTAAAAGCACTGTCATGATTTTAAAAGAACCACAGTATTGCACAGACATAGCCAAGAAAACCTCAAACCAGTGTTTTCATGGAGTAGATATAAATACACAGTCACCTCTGTAATTACAGCAGACTTTTCTAATCTATTGCCTAGCTGATGGTACAAATGTAAGCATCTTGGAGCTGTTGCTACACTGCCGCTTGCAGAGAAAAGAAGAATTATATAATCAACGGTTCAGTCTCATTTTAAATAATTTCATACTACATGGAAGCAACATTGTGAAAATAGAAGATCATGACTTTCTGATCAGTTTCAAGACTTGGACTATGACAGGGGTTTTTCTGAGATAAAGATGAGCAGAGACTACTATTAACAGAATGTAATCTGAAAGGCTTAATGACAATGACAAATTCTAAATGTCTTGTTTTCTACAGGTAAAATAGGAAACTGGTTACCCAGTCAACTTCAATCAATCATTTAGACTAAATACTGGAAAATAACTAGCTTAAGGTCCGCTAAAGTCAGTAGGAATCCCTGATATCAAGAGCATTAAATTGTAGATAAAATATTTTTGTTAGATTTATATAGAATCTCTACATCAGAAAGCCTTCTCATTTCCATGGTGTTCTAGATTTTTGCAAGCCCTTTCATAATACACCATCCATTCCTCTTTTCGTTAAACTCAGTGACAATTCACTGGAGAAAAAAAAATAAATTTAGGTTTTAATAAAAAAGCAAGGGATTCATGAGAAATTGTTTGGGAGAGGATAAGTAAAGAAGTACGGAACAAGAGACATGAACTAGGGAGAGAGGGTAGAAAGGCCTAGAAGAAAGAAAAAAGTCATTGAACATAATTGCWGGGGTCTAAAATAGGCACAAGGATTAGTCAGTGGTCTGAACAGAATGACTGAACAGCTATTGAAAGTAACTGGATTTATAAACAGGAGTTCAAAGAACACCAAGAAATGATTTAAGTGCAGGAAACTGTGGTAAATATGAATGGCTGGGCTTGTTCAGAGCTGTCAGAAACATTAAGAGAGTCATAGAAAGCTAAAGTCTTTTACTCATTTGAACATTTTACATACAGTATTTTCTAGCTTATAAAATTATTAAAACTGTGGGGGTTTTTATTCTGATATGTGGGTAAAAAAATTTTAATTAATTTTTAATTCCTATCCATTATCCCTTTTAGGTTGAATGTCCACATATACTTTCTATGGACTTACTAAACCTTTAGGAGAAGAGACTTGCTTTGACAGGTTTCGCAGCTTTTTTGAAAGCAAAACTCTCTTCCTAATATTAAGCATGTGCTGAAGGCTTAATGCCCTCAGTATAAAGTCAATACACTCAAAAGTATGAGCTTAATGTAAGAATATTTCCTAAACAGGGGGGCTATCATGAGTTGAGGCCTGAGTTGAGAACAGAACTGATGCTCCTTAGAGCTGTAGGAAGGTATCTAAATAGATTCTAAGCATCACAATTAACAAATAACCTAAAGAATAATAAGGTGTTTTCTTTATGAAAGTATCACCACTTTGCACAACCTATAGAAGAAACTCATAATGGAACAAGCATCAAATTCTGAACAGTCATTCTTCCTTGTTATCCTTCATCACTCACTCTCAGTCCTTCTGAAGCACATCTAATTAAACTTATTTTTTCCCTTTAAAAATTGCAAAAATATATGCAAAACTCAAAACCCTGTTTTGGCAGACTACAAAATTATCTTTTTCTAGTCAAGGAATTCTCCAAAAAGAGGAAAGAACAAGCAACACAAAGACATTATCTGCTGTTCATTGTACTCTCCAGAACACTGCCTGTCAGATGGCCATCAGTATGGGAGTAGCAGGAAACTAGCATGTATTTCCCCACTTTAGGCAACACATTCATCAATGACCCCTCTGATTTCTATTTACTTTCCTTGAGATGAGCCTTGTTCTTGGTTTGGACTTTTCCAATACCAAAGTATGACCTTTTCTGAGTATCTTCTATAGATCTGTATTCTTGGAGGATAAGAAAATCTAATACACACACCTGTCACATTCTTAGAAGGGCTATCCTACTTCAGTCCAGGGTATGGACTGCACGAAGGTAAGATAGTTTTAACTCTCCCTTTAACCCTCTGTGAACAACAAAGCTGAGGTGGCAACATATTCAACACTGATAACACTTCCACAAATATTTTTTGTTATTTTTAATATTCTTTCTGGCTCTCCTTTTAAAAGAGAATGGGAGCCAAATTTCAGTAAAGACTTCCAAGTTGCCATCCACTCAGAYAGATGTGTAACTCTGAAATTACACTTACCTCTTTATTTAGGTATGTAACTAAAAATGGCCTGATTTTCTGAGGGCAAGACTGTACACGCAGGTAGCATTTTTTATTAGGACACATGAGATATTTTGAATAAACAACTTTTCAGGCCCTCAAGCTTTTCAAGTCCTGAACAGAAGCTTAAAGATCAAGCTAAACAGCAGTTGCTTTTAGTTTAATTATCTTAATTAGTTGGACAATTCAAGAGAAGAGGGCTGTTGATACTCACGGAGCAGAGGGAGATGTTTGCCAGGGAAGACCTATGAGCATCTGTAAGAGAAAGAGGAGACCAACTTAAAGTTTTGTGCATAAAATTGAAGAGTTACCTTGGATAGGAATGTGATATAAAACAAGTGTCTTCGTTTAGCCCGTAACTTTAGTATCAAGCAGAGTTCTGATTTTCTATTCTCAGACTTCTTCTCCATGGGGATTAAGATAGAAGAAAATAGGAGTGGTATATGCTACCGCCATACTGTTAAGTTAGGTAGGCTTTGAAGACAGATTCTTGGGAGTTGAGATGTTTTAGATTTGCTTACGCTGTTACAGGTGTCCCATGGGGTAGCCCTCTAGATTGCTTTCAATCCCTTTAATTTCAACCCTACTAACATCTGTGCAGTTTTGGTTTCAGTTTTTGTAGCACTTTCTTGGTCTGTATGTAATATACAGGAGTCCAGACACATTTTGTGAACAGAATTAATATGGGTTTTTGGCAGGGCACAGCACCACCTTAATCCAGCCCTGCGTCTTTTTGTACCATCTTGTCAGACTGCTTTGGCTGAATGATAAATGCAGCAATGTGTTCTCTCTCTTGTTATTAACATTTCTGGAATTGTGGCATGATTTGACAGGACCCAGATGCCAAATATGTATTTTTCCAGTGCTGTTGCCTTGAGGTGATCAGGCTCCAGACTTTTAAGGTGCAGTAGGTAAGCTAAATAATGTTTTCTCTTGAGCSAAAATTTGGAAACTGGAATTTGGAAAGCTAGGGGAAAAAATAACTGGTAAGATCTGGCAGGATTCATCACTGAAASATTTTCGGAACATCCTGGTCTTGATTTCTGAGACCGTGACTAGCAGATCCMTGCCAGTTCTGTATTTAGGGGTCGAGCTTCAAGTGCCTGCCGTCAAGAAGTTATTCGGCCACTGAATCCCTGGACCTGTGTCATCTGCACGGAGGAAAATGAAGAACTGGGCGGTGTTTTATGTACCTTTCCCCCCCTCCCTATTTTGACATACCAACGCGGGCATTAGAAAGAAAGAAGGGAAGAAAAGGGAGGCACCCAGCACAGCTAGCGTTTCACTTCTTGCCACCGAGGCGTTTTCCGCGCTGCCGAAACGCGCTCCGCGGCCAGGCGCAGGGGCGCCCGCGCGAGGGGGCCCCGCCCGCGGGGGGCGTCCGCAGCCCCCGGCGGCAGCGCCCGCCCGCTCCCGCCGCGGGGGAGGCCGTGCTGCCCGGGGACCTCCCCCGGGGCCGGCGGCCGAGCCCGGCGGAGCATCCGCGGGCGGCCGCGCCGTGACTCACCCGCCGGGGCCGAGCGGGGAAACTCCCGCTGCCGCCGCGCTCCGGCGCCGGTGGCAGAGCGCATGTGCGCTCCCTGCCTCTCCGCGCCTCGCCTCGCCTCGCCTCGCATCCCTCCCGCCCGCCCTCCCTCCCTGCCTCTCTCTCTCCCTGCCGGCTGGGTGCTGAAGTTGGGCGGATGGCAGCAAACCGGCTCCGCTAGGGACGAGCCGCACAAGCCTTTCCGCGGGATCGCTGGGTGCCGAGCACGCGCAGCCAGGCGGGGGTGGGTAAGGCAGTCCGTTTTTATTTAAGCCTGAACCTTGTTAAATGGCATCAAAATGTCTGCTTTATACCGATGCATGGAGTGAAAAAAAAAGGGGGGGGGGAGAGAGGATGGATGGAGGGTGGTGGAGAGTGCGACTGAAAATGCGCTCACCGGAGGAGCTGTCTGTGTGTAAGGGTGTGAGTGTGTGAGTGTGTGTGCGTGTGCAACAACGGGCGGCTGCGGCGCCGAGGCTGTAAGGTGGAGTGTGTGTGCGCGCTCGTCGCTCCGCGCCCGCGGTGCACAAAGCGGTGGGAGAGGGGCCCCGCCGCCCCGGCCGCGGCCCCGGGCGATGCCGCCGGGCATCCGCCGCGCCGGGCGCCGCTGCCCGGCCCGGGAGGCCCGGGGGGAGGGACCGGGCCGCCCCCGGGGCAGCCGAGGGGCATGGGCTGGCGGTGTGTGAGAGCCGGCAGCCTGCAGGCGAGGCAGGGCTCCTCCTGCCTCTGCTCTTGTCCTTCCTCCTTGCCTCCTCATACCGCCGGGCCCCTTGCGCGGGGGGGGGGGGTGCTGCTATGATTATTATTATTGTTATTATTGCTTTAATCTGAGGAGCCGGAGGAAGGCGAGGGCGAACGAACGCGCCTTTGCTCTCAGGTGAAGAGTTGCCTTCCTGGCTGCGTTTCCCCTCCGCGGCTCCCCGCGCAGAGCCCGGCCGGGCCGGGCCCGGGAGCCCGCAGCGCCCCGCTGCCGCTTCCCCGCCCCGCGCCCCCCTGCGGCACCGCTGGGGCGCTGGGACGCGGCAGCATCCTCCCCTGCCCGCCCCTTCCCTGGAAATGTCGGCGGGATGCGGGCGGGGCGGCAGGGCGGCGGCGGGAGCAGGTGCCGGCGCGCCCGGCGGGGCAGCGGCTGCTGCCGGCCCGGCTCGGCTCGGCTCGGCTCGGCTCGGCCCGCTTCGCCCGCAGCAGCCGGGGGCTTCCCCGCGCCCTAGGAAACACCAGCTGTTGCGGTGCCCGGGCTGCGAGCGGGGGAGCTGCAATGCTTCCCGGCCTCTGCCCTCCGCCACACACTTTTCCAGTGGTTCTTTACCTCTCCTTGGGATAAAAGCCACTGGCAGTCGAGGGAGGCTGAGGCTGTCCAGCTCGCTTAACTGCTAACTTGTTGTCAGCCCTGTATTGCACCATCCGCTGTATACTGCACTGCCTCTTCTTGTTTATTTATAAGGAAACCTTCACTGCGCTGTCAGGCTTAGAACTGGCGGAGGGAAAAAAAAATCTCGGATTTTCAGTATTTGGTTTCCTCATTCTCRTGTCTGGATGTTCACCAACATATGTCATAGGTTTGCAGCCAGATGCTTTTGCAAAATGGATGAAATCTCAAATAGCCTGCTAGGTAAATGTAAGTTACATGTCATCTGGCAATAGTACTGAGGGTAACAGGTGATAAGTAGCATTCTACAAATRTAATATACATGTACCACAAATCTGTGGAGTTTTATAAAGGAAGTTAATTCTTATTCACATCAATGGATGCTAGTGTCATCATCCTTACGTAAAGCACTCAGGACTTTGCTTTGGCACAAGCCATTTCGGCAAGCGGATTATTTAATCTTTATAAGGAGACAGTGTTACACACTGTTATCACTGTTACCAAGATCTTTTTTATTTAACTCCAAATTCAAAATAAGCAAAGGCGTCCTAAAAAGGAAGGCACACCTACCCCACTCCAAAAAGTTTACAGCCTAAGAAATGAAGGCCATGATAAGCATAAATATTTAGCTCTCTAAAATCTGTGAGAGTTAGATATTTAAATGCCTTTTTCAATCAGGGCCTTAGTTCCTTCTGGACAAAATAGGAACACAATTTGATTAAAAGCATAAGATCAAACGAATGGCTATAGTGAGTTGGACATCTAGTTCAATATCCTGGCTCTGACCGTAGTCATTATCAGATGCTGAAGGGGAAAAAATGAAGTGGGATTTGTATAAAGTGATCTTTTCCTGGTGTATCCTTTCAAGCTTGAACAATCAGTAGTACAGGGATTTCTTAAACTGGGAGTTGCCTCTAAACCATCGTATTTAATACGCTATTGTATTTCTGTACTCCCTTTTTTTTTTAACCATTTATACTTTGGTCTCAACATCATTCTGTGGCAATGAGCACCACAATTTAATTAYGAGCTATGTGAAAAGGTACTTCCTTTTGTTTGCTATGAACCTGCTGCCTCATAATTTCCTTCAGTGCTCCTTAGGTTTTGTGTGTGACAAGGAGCACGTACTGTATTTGCACAAGGTGCTAGCCTGGCAGCAGTGTCCTCTCGCACCGGAGCAGGTACAGCACTAGACGTTCGTGTCCCTTTGTTGTATCTAACATTGAGTTAAGAGGTCTGCCTAGGKGTGTAGAAGCCAATGCTCTTGCTCTATATGTTGAAAATTACAGATAAGAGTAGTGTGTGGGAGAGTTGTTATGCAATATRGACACCTGTGCACAAGGAATTGCCTTGAACCCATGAACTCATTTCAAAAAGGCTACTGAAAAGCTGTCTGGTGAAAATTAACTCTCYGCACGGTTGATTTGAATCAAAATCTGACTGACAGCCTAGTGAAAAATTCTCCTAATCCACTCTCTACTACTCTGAAAAGAAAATGAAAGGTTCTTGAAGAGCAATTTTTCATTTTCAGGAAGTGCAGTAAATACAAGCTACATGTGAAGGGGCACCTATCTATGAACTCTGTACATTTGAATTAGCATCACTTCTAATTGCTCAGTGTTAGGGTTCGTTTTAAGGAACATGGATGCTGAACAATGTGCATAATTTCAAAAATTATGTGTAAATTTCCCACAAAATCTAAATGGTTTTGAAGGGCTTGTGACACAAATTCTCCCCAAGAGTAGGGATGAGTTAGAATCATGCTTGAGGAGCACAAGTATTGACCAGACTAACATTGCAGTAGCCCTGCTTTAATTTATTCATAAGAAAAATACAGGAACAAGAAACCAGAGATCTATAAAACATGGTCAGGACCTAAAGACCTAGGATTTCTCATAGCTGGAAATCAGCAGCAGATAAAACTTGGAACAACATAGTTCTCCACAGCAAAATGTGGACAAGTGGAGAATAGTAGAAACTCAGTAGAGATAAGAAACCCTTCACAAAAAATAAGATACTCAGAAAATAAATAAATTGCATTTTAAAGAAAGCCACTCAGATGCTGGAGTCCTCATCTCCTAAAAGACTAAGGAGGAGACTGAGTGGCATCATTATTAAGACAGGATAGAAAAGATGTCAGACAATCTTAGACTTAAGCCAGTCTCAAATTAAACATGAGAATGGTTTGCCACCTATAAATGGCATATATATATATATATATATATATGGATATATGTGTGTTTATATGTATAGATATGTATATATTTGTTTCTATGCAAATACATTAGCATGAATACCTTCTATAATCTTAGCACCTTTTAAATAAAATTAGACTTTTTCTACTCCTATAATAAGTGAAAGAAACCACTTTTTCACTTGTTTGCTTCATGCTTGCCTTTAAATGTGAAACATATGGATATTCTTAGGAATGCTCTAAAAGTGTGCTAAGTGAAACAATATTAGCTCTTATGGAGATGTTTATCACATTTGCATTACAGCTTTATTGATCATGATTCCATAGTTAAGATAAGGATTTATTTGGSCTCAAGGACTCAACATCAGCTTTTTTAATGAAAAATATATCCTCACCTTACTTGTAGTGCCTATTCCGTGAATACAGAATGAGTTTTTTTATGAGCTGACAAGTTCATATTGAGTTTAAACTGGTTAAAAACTAAATCATTCAAGACATTTAGCATTTCTATTGACCTGTTGTTTGTTCTGAATAATCTTAATAATAACACRGTCAAACCTTCCATATTGTTAATTAATTAAAAGCCTGTATGCAGGGTATAAAAAATGAATTTATTAATTTGTAATTAAGCTCATTTATGCATTGTTATAGCTAATGGCTATAACTATGCAGGTTGTAAATAGGTTTGTGTAAGTAGTTTTGATGACTCTTGGGGGGGTCCTGCAACCTTTGAGGGAACTCARCCCGTCATCGCGACAGCTCTGCAGGAGCTGGCTACAGCGAGTCCATGATATGGGAGGCTGGATACATGCGTCGCTCCATTTCACTGGCAGATTAACTGACTCAGAAATCTTTCTGCAGAGATTTTGTGCCTCTGCCCTAAGTCAGAAGGTTTCCCCTGGCACTGCTGCTGTCTTTAATGCACAAAGAAAGCATCCATGCAGTGTAACTCAGGCGGGAACCGACAGGAATATCTGAAGCACACAAGTATATGAACTGAGAGTCTACATCCTTCCTCCTGCCCAGCCACCAAATAATGTGGGTTTCAGCTAAATGTGGCTCCTCWAAACCAAAGTAGGGGCTAGATTCACTAGTGCGTTTTAGCTGCTTTGTGCTGTTCTGGTGATGCAAACCAGATGTAAACCCAATTTAAATGACTAGTGTGCTTTGAATAATTTGTGCTGTTCTGTCATGCTGAAAAACCTGTGCTTAAAATAAATTTWAAAAAATTTTAGAAAGAATAAAGCAAAGTAGTGCAAAGTGATACAGGATTGATTGTATCATGTCTTCATTCAGTTTTTGAGTAATATCCCTGTCTTTGGGTTCCTTGTTTACAAAACATGAATGAAATGCTTCCTATCTGTCATACAGTCAAATTTTTCCTTAACTTTCCTTTACTTTTACTTTAACTTCTTTTAACCTTTACAAATTAACTTTGTAAACAAATGTTAGTAAGCTCATAGAAATCAGTAAATTTCTAGACAAAATGAACATTGGGAATTACGGGCAGGGATGTGGAACAGAAATAAATGAGTAATAAAATTGTATGCGGCTCCTCCTTAAGCCAAATGTTAAAAGTTACAGATTATATTTAAAGACACTCRAACATCTTAAACACTATGTCTACACTGGATAATCCATTTCCATGCAGAAATACCCAAATATCTAGCCTAGTTCTGTCAGTGAGAAAGGGAGTAAATTAGTGAGTGCTGCATTAACACAGCTATGCAAGCTAGGCAGCTTCTCCTACCAAAGCACTTTCATTTAAAGCTAGCTTGGGTATTTTCTTGAGTGATGCCAGTCCTGTGCCTACTGAAACGTGATACAGAAATTATAAACAGGACCACTCTGTATAGCCCTAACTCTATTTGTATTGCCCAGCAGACAGTAAGTRTATTAGAGAAACTACTGCCTTTCAAGTGAGACAGTCACTCTATCATTGCTCATTACTATAAAACTCAACTGAATATGCCACTTTTCTTTGTAATTTTATTTAAGTGCAATTTCAAATTTGACTTACTCTTTGTTTTAGGAAGGCTGAATATGGTTTAAGCTGTTCTGCTATGTTTTACTTTTCTATGCTGTGGTATGCTTTTATATTTTTAAATCTTTCTCTTTGGTGGGAATAATGACAATAATAAAAATGAAGTACARGATAGAAGGAGCTTGGTCATTGCCACACTGTAAATAGCTCTAGCTTATGGTCTAGCAATGTCTTCTTCCCTTACCATCAACTCATGTCAGTTACAGTAAAATAATACTATAAGGTCAAAGATAAGGCAATTAAACCACAGGAATCATGGATGAAGGCTGTCATAGTGTCCTTAGCACAACACTTTTATACCTCTTGMAGCTCAGAGGGCTTTCAAATAAGAGATCTCAAAACCCAGGGCACTCCAAGAGGTAATCTGTTCTACCATCCCTAGACACACAGCAGCTTAAGGCAAGGAGCTGAAGGAAGTCTTTAGGTTCCTCACAGCATCATTGGCCAGCTAGTATCACAAAACACACTCTCTGATCTCCTAAAAGCTTTAATTAGAGAAAAATATATAAAAAAATTTTAATAGTGTGGTTACTACTTACCATTTCTGTGAGGAGAAGAACTTTCTGAAATCAGGAATTTCTTACCTGATTCACTTTATTGCAAAAGCATTGCAGGAGGACTCAGTTTCCGATAGCCATATTACACCAGACCTTCGAGTGGTGTACATGTTGCTTTGTCAGTTGTTTGCATCAGATGAAAATCAAGAACAGTGAGTAATAAGTTCCTTTGCAAGTAGCTGTATTTTAATTAATGTAGATGGGAAGTGCGGTCCTAATTACTCAGTGTCCAAAAGGTAGTTGTATTTCCAAGTCTTAATGTTTTTAGAAATGGCAGAATCGTAACAAATTAACCAGATACTTTCATAGCTTTCACAATGGGCTTGGGAAGAGAGGAGTGAGATGTACAAGCTACTTTTTATCATTCAAGTAAAATGATTAAAAAATATAAACACAAACTGTTTTCATGCTTAACTCTAAAGTAGTTTGTTGGAATGCAGTTGTGATAATGATTTGATAATCTAATTGTTACAGCTTGATACATCTGATAATCTGAGAACAGGAATCTAATTTTTAACATTTTTCACTTTGTTATATGTGTTCAAAAAATTTACAATTACTTATTGACCCTCACAACATAAAAAAGCAGTCTTAGCTGTTCAATAAATATCATGCTGACCAGAATAGACAAAGATGTTGTCAAATCCTATGTCAGATTATTTTATATGAAAACTAAGCCATAGAGATACCATAAAAGTCAAATATGTATTCTGTATGATGAGGATCTTGAAAAGGATAGGGGAGACACCTCCATCCAGGGAATGCAGAAACTTTGCAAATGCAGCAGCTATGAAAATGATAGCTTGGAGTTGACAACTCATGTACAATTGGGCATTGGTCAGTGATTTGGTATACAGTGATTTACTATACAGAAATCTGTTCATGGGATTTTTCCTGAGATCAAAACACATGTCTGCACTAGCAGTTGCAGTGTACTTTAGAGATACCTGACATAGGCTGAATGCTGGAAGCAATCTAGTTAAAGCAGCACTGAACCGTGTGCAAGACAGTGAGCCCTATTTTACCTCTGCTATTTGTGTGACATCTTGCATCCCGCATGGACTGCTCAGGAGCTGATCATGCCACTCCTCAACTCTTTTTTTCTTTTTTCTTTTTTTTTCCCAAGCTAAATGTCTCCTGAGGGCATTTACAACGAGATATGTTTCATACACCTTCAACCATTGTCTTAGATCTTCTTAAACCTGTTTCAGTTGATCAATATCCTTTTTCTGAGGACATCATAATTACATTTCAACAACAGTCAGTAAAAAATACAAAAGTCACATAACTTCTATATACCTGCTTAAAAGCAGTTGTATATAGCCAAGACAGCACACCTATTTTGGCTGCAGGATTGCACTAAGCGCTTATTTGCCATGACTCTTACTTCTTTTTAGATTCTCAGGTTATATTTCTGTAAAATAACAAAATCCTGGCCCTATAACTTGATCACCTACATATTAAATTGTTAGAATAGTCCCAAATCTGGCTGGGAACTTAGCCTAATCCAGGGACTATAACCAATAAGCTGTTTGCGTGAGGCTGTCCTGTTATGCAGATCAATTGAGACTAATTATATGAATACAGCTAAACTGGCCAGTTGGCCTCAGAGCCAAGTGATGGAATTGCTTCATTTACKTATATCCATACATCTTTCCCCAGGATATAGTTTCCAGCTTCTGACTTTGGCTTGCATTCTTTCTTCCTAGACATATGATTTTAGGTTTAACCAAATCCTTGTAAATCCAAATCCAAAGTAAATCCATGTTTGCTGTGCCTTATTTAGCAATGGATCTAGATCACCTTAAATTAATGAATTTTCCTCTTTAGATTATATTTTTCACTCAATATTTGCCTACTTCAAACAGTAACATTAGTGATTTTTATAATTTCTTCTATATGGTTTCTTTATTACTCACAGTAGAGCAGAAGGTTATCAAGTTTTCTARAAGAATATATTCCTGTACAACCCAATTAGAAACATACCTGGTTAATTAGTCCCATTTGTAATTGCAGACCAGAACTAGGATTTAATATTTACTATGTTGATGTCTTATCAGTCTCATTTACAATGAAAATGTTGCATATAGTAACAGCAGTCGAAGTATTTGTATTGACAGTATCACTTCAGCCATCAAACTGTTAATCTTGTAAGAGTATAAGTACATCTCACATAAGCGTAAAAGATAACTAGTTTTAAGAATTCTATTTACCATAACTCATATTGAATGGCTTTATTATATTGTCTTCCTTGAAGTCCTTCATATGTTCATTGTTACTAATATCTTTTTACATCTGTGGGATACAGTGAGTATGGTGTTATGTTCAGTGTTCATTTCTTTCATACAAAACAGGAGGTAGAACTGTTCAAGTACATTAAGCAAGAAAGYGTAAAATTTAGGAAAAGCGAGTGGCTCATATCCTATGTGAATGATATAACAGGAAAAATATACTTTGTGTGACTTTACTTCTACTGAGCACTTTTCTTAGCCAGTCATTTAATGGTGAGGCAAATGCTGTGACCTCTTTTCACACACAATGTGAAAATTTTACACAATATGTAAAAGCAGGTGACATTTCAGGAGCTTTTAAGAAAATTGTGACTCCAGAAAGCTAACAGTAAAAAAGGAAGGGTGCTATCCTTATTATTATTATTGTCCTGAGGATTTAGTAAATACTGAGAACAAACATTAAACAAATTATGAAAAGTCARTTCTTTTTATTACTGTGTTTCCAGATACTTTTTCTGAGTTTCAGTCCTAACGGGTTTTTTAAGGTAATTTTCTCATCATAACACCTTTTCTACAAGTTCACTTTTCAAACAACGGCAGCGCCTCTGCATGCTAGGACATACTAAACAGCACTGCTATTTTACAGCAAAGGAAATTTGTATATATATTAGCTAAGTAATTCTCCAAGATCACACAGTAAAATAGTGGCAGATCCCGAAATAGACTATWTAGAGCCAAAACTGACGTTTTCCTTAATTTCAAGGGCCAAAATATAACATCAGAAAGAGCTTAAGATGTCGAAAATCTCCAGGCCAAAATGGGAATTTGTAGCTGAGTAAGAAGTCAGTCTTTCTGATCACATATTCTTAGACAGTCTGAAAATGACCAAAGTCAATGCGTTTGCACCCAACATATTTACACTGTGTGCTTGAATAGGTAACCGGTATATCAATATGAAAAATACTGGTTATGACCATGTTAGAAATAAATGCCTCAAAAAGTAAGAGACTTCAAAAACATGATGGCAAACTGAGCAATTTGGTCCTAAGTTTTACAAGTTAGGAAGAAGAAATGGAAATATATAGTAGATAGTATAATACTTTCTGCATCTGTCTCATGACATTCAGCTCATCTTAGATCAGTTCTTTGAAAAAATTTGGAGCTTTTTTTGTGATTCATTAAACCACTACCTATAGATTTGTCTTCCTTTTATGAGCTAACTCCAAGAGAGTTAAAATCAGTCATAAAACGCCTATTTTAACTTTAGCAATTTAAGCATAAAATAATTTTATGCACATTTCTTTTGACTTGTCAGTTTTTGTGATAGAACACCCTATAAAACATCCTTTTACCCTTTAAAGTTATAATACACACAACAAAATGTGCTTACAGCTAATGACAGGGGAGTGGACTAACTAGTCAACTCTTGACTGCTGCTATTGAATATACCACACCTTTTTGAATCTTAACAACTCTATAGATTTTTAGGCTAATCTAACATTGATCTAGGGGACATACTTTAATCAGTCTGTATCAGCATATATTTTATATATGATAATATGTATTTACTTATAATCTGTTCAGCCTAGGATACTTTAAATTAGTTGCCTTGTGTTTACCACAGTGGCAGAACACGTGCATGAGCTGTGGCATGTGTTACTACCAGTSAACTGCTCAAATAAATATTTATCTGCCCTGGAATATACTGACAGCCCAAGCAAACATAAGGTAGTTTACTCCTTAGTGAAAAGAAAGTTACTTCACRTCCCTTTAGTGATGGAGGGAAAAGGTCTTTTTGAGTTCAGGTAAATATGATCTAAAAGAACTTTAATGTAAKAAAACTAAATTCATCCAGAATTGTACTATATTACAGGCCCATCTGTAGCAAGAATTCAGTTGGTTTAAGGTTCATAAGAGTCCAAATAATTCAACTGCTGTTAAAGTATAAGGTGCTTTTCCATTTACTCCAGCAGACATCTATGGAAGAAATTATTCTTACATGCAATGTTAGCAATCATCAGTTTTGTTTCAAACGTGCAGAATCGCAAGACCTCTGTTTAGGTTCTGATAAGTAGAAACTATATTACTGGGCAGCAGCAAAGTGGTTGAATGCTGCAGGCACCCTGAACTCAGTTGACTGCACCCGCCTCTGTGAGATAC
The DNA here is from genome assembly GCF_003343005.1 of Rhea americana. NCBI lineage: Eukaryota > Metazoa > Chordata > Aves > Rheiformes > Rheidae > Rhea > Rhea americana. The sequence goes on along the minus strand of NW_028186396.1, from coordinate 995,037 downwards.
TAATGGGAATATCTAAAGACAGTATTTTATATTTTAAAACCAAGCTGGGTATGAGTCGTACAAGAGACTGTCTTTTTTTGTGTGTTTGTGTTAAACCCCAAGCCATCTAGGTGACAGACTGTTTCAAACTACACTACAGCCCTATCCTCTAAGGTAAACGTATCCAGCAGGGTGCCAGGCATATCAASCGCTGTCGAACCGGTCTGGCAGCAAGCACTCAGCAGCTCTCTGGATTGGACCACTTTTTATTATCATGGCCAATTCCAGCAGGTGRTTCAGGAGTGGTTTTAGGAACACTGGGAAATGTGGATGGGAAGGAACACCATGGCTGATTGGATCCAAGTCCCCTGCTGTTTCTAACAACCTTTCCTTCCTTTTCTGTACCAAGTTAATATTAAAAGCAAGTAAGTTTTTACCTCTATTCAAAGGCTGTTCCAGCGCTCCTGTTGAAAACCCTTTTCTTGTTTCCAGGCACATTTATTCAAAGAAAGCTTTTTCCCAATTTGTTCCTGTGCAATCATCCATCTTAAATCAGTCTTTTCCCCTTCCATTTGTCCATCTGACACGCTCATCTCCTTCCCCTTTAAATATTCATTGCAATAGTGCTGCTCAGATCAAACAGACCTCAGAAGATGGAGGGAACCCTCAGAAAGCAAAATCTTCATATCTTGTGAAGAAAGAGGGCTCAAACGCCATGGCAACAGCACTCCTCCTGATCATGAAAACCCTCCCCCAACCCTTTCTATGACTGAAGCCCTGGAACTCGCGGTGGTAGGAACATACCAGGCTGTGCAGCTATTGCACGCCTGTCTTCTCACTCCCGCTGGCRTAAGGGGGATCCCGTTCTAAGGAGTATTCAAAGTACAGCTAACACCTAAAGAAATCTTAGAAGTGTGCTGCTTGGTTCTCAGTGCTCTGACTCAGTGCAATCCGTCCTGTGAGTAGCGGCACCGAACCGCGTGAGATGATGCGTGTAAGAGAAGACTCACCTACATAAATTTCTGCAATCTGAACCTAACTGAAAGCCGTATCCTGGCTTTTATTTGTGATGGTGTTGCACCTTATCCTGCAAATGAGGCGATTGATGATGATACCTCTATTAATGTGAACAAGTGACTAGTTGCCAGAAGAAAAGGTGGTAGGGGCTAACAGATAACCACTTCCATTCCATGTTAAACAATGCGAAAGGAAAAGAAAGACATGGCGAGTGTCACAGAAGTTAGAAAAGACACAAAATTACGTTAACTTCTGTATTCATTTTCCCTACATTGAATGTAAACCAGTAATTTTCTGAATATTAAAATGAAAATAAGCAAGATATAAATGAAAAAATGAGAAAGCATAGATATAATGCATTCCCCAGAAAAAATACACATCTTTAATTAGTCTTCAAAATGTACTTAACCCAGCAAAGTTCTGCTGACTTCATGTAATTTTAATAAATGTAATTTCTTTAAAAGTCAATAGAGCTGTTYTTGGAATTATTTCAAACCTAATAAAGGAAGCAACTAAAGAAGATCTCACTAATTTGATAGCAAAATTTCTGGTATAATAGAATTCTCTATTGCTCTCCCAACTGAAACCAAATTTATTCTTGATTACTACTAGTTTTATAGGGGACTCAAATTTTCTTCCCCCCCCCCCAATCACCAAGATATCATTTCTGTGTTAATCTGCATTTATGAAAGACATCATCATCAATACAATTTCTGTTCTTATACAAAATGGCTCCTTAAGCAAACACTTCTGTAAGTTGCTCATAAGACTTTTGTAACTATGTATCATATACATCTCAATCTTGGCATCTTGTAGAACTAGATAAATAAGCAAGATATGAAGGAAGGCATGTAGATACTAGCCTAGAAGAACAGGGTTCCAACAACTGCATAGTGCAAATGCTTTGGTTCACCTTTTTGCACAGGGCCAAAAAAATATTGTCCACTTTGATTTGTTGCTGCATGAGTCACCTTCAAAGGAAAAGTTAATCACAAGAGAAAATTAAACAGTTGTCAAGCAAATTAATAATATGGGYCATTTGCATGAATTGGCAGATGACTATTCTAAGAGTTCAATTCTATTATGGTATTGCTGACCCACTTGCAGACTTGAACACGAACAGATCATGCTGCTCTATGAGGGTTTCAGTCTCATCTCTAAAAAGTGGTCTTTACATCCAAGTGAAGAACAGATTCCAACTGACAGTAATTACCACATACCCCTTATTCTGCTTGCCATTCTGCTATTTTTAGCCATGACCATGCACAACCCTATCTCAGGGCAGGGACCTCAGCAGGAAACAAAATTTGGCTGGGCCCAAACTTACAGTTTATGAACAAAGACAAAACAATTCATATTAGCAGGCAGCARCTCTCCCAGCAAATGCAATTATAATGTGACCTCAATTTATTTTTTATATTTAAAAAGATGTATGCTATAATTAAACATAAAACCTTTTAGAAACCATCTTAATTTGACTTTCAGACTGTTTCAGATTTCATGTGCTTTGTCAAATGGAAATACAAAGGTCAGTGCTGTTAGCACATTGAAAACACTTCCATCCATATCTCCTTCCTAATATGTTGCATGGATGATATACAAGAGGGCAACACATGCCTTAAGTGTTGTCTCCGTGTGTCAGAAAAGAGTTCCCTGAACAGAAAAAGCAGCTCCACCAAGAATCTCTTCAGTTGTGCATACACTGTTTGTTGAGGCCGGACAGGAGCTCAGACTGCCCACACTTCCACATTACAAACATATGGGGACAACACTGAGTTGGTCTGGGTGTCTGTGGATGAGCACTTACCTTTTGGGTGTTTATTCCTGCTAAGACTCTAAACAAATCTGCAGCTCCCCAGAATCAAAATTTCAGACTTGGATTTAGACAGAATATTGTTGGCAAGAGTATCTAATCTTTGTTAATTTCTCTCCAGAAATCACTAGAAATCACCAGAAATTAGTCATAGTACATTTATAGTGATGATGCTGTAAATTAGAGTGAAGCCAGAACAATTAATTCAAGGAGTTTTGAGACATTTAGAATACCTTAGAGAAGTGTCCATAATTGTTTCCAGAATATTAATGAAAATTGGAAGGTTAGAAGTAGATCTGTAGTGGTATAGAGGTTCAGTGACCAGAGAYGGTTTCTGACAACAGGAGTAGACATATACTTTCTTAAAGTGCTTGGCACTTCTGCSTCCTGAAAGGTAGAATTGAAAATATTCCCCATTAAAGAACCATAATACTTTCCCACAAGTCTTCCCAAGAGAAGAGACACAACAGTCCAAATCAATAATTGCAAGGCAAAAGTTCCAACATTTCCATGCACTGGAACAATGAACATGAACACAGACCTCCACCCAAGCACAAAAATTTACAAAATCTTTATGCCCAAACATGCAGAGAGTTTAATTTAACCCTGACCAATTCTTTCCACAAAACTGCCAAAAATTTCCTTGCAGGAGGAACTGCTTGAGTCAGCTCTGCCGAGAAAAGTTTATCTCATTCATTAAGTGGGCTGAATCTTCTGTTGAGATGCAAAATACTACTTCTTTGCCTTCCACACAGCCATTCTATATGATCTTAAGAACTTCTTATGGTGTAGTCATTTATACTCAGTGTAAGCCTTTTCCTTCTGTTTCCCTGCTTACACCCTGAGGCAAGAACTGCTGAACTTGGGGAGCAGGAAAACTGAAATACRGACAGAGACAGTCTGCAGGAAATTCTAGAGGGTGTGCGCACTTCGGAACTGGATATTCTGATCTTCCAGGAAAACGAACGGCTCTGCAAGGGCAGAACAGTAACCATCACAGACTGAGGGAACGTGGAGATTTTAAGGGGACGTTCAAAGTGTAAGAAGGTAAGGGACTGGCATAACAGATACTAAGATTGCAATGGTAGACAGCAATGAAGGGTAAGTGAGAATACAAGTTTGGATGTTAGTGAAGATTAATTAAATAGCTAAAGTAATAAAATGGAGGTATAGAATAGGAAGAACCCTGAGAGGAGGAAACTGAAAAGTAAAGATGAGAGAGAGGTGGGCAGAAGAAGGCTTTTTGCTATGAAAATAAGAAGGAGAAATTGATTTTAGAGCTAAGAAAAATGACTAACGGTATTTTGGAACAGATTATAGGATGAGTAAAGGACAGAGGAGTCAATGGTGGCTGAAGGCTAAGAGGTTGAGAATAAAGTGAAATTATGGGGCAGAAGGGAGTAGAAATTTTGAGAAGGAGATCAGGATAGTTTCTCTCTATTCGCCAAATTTAAATTGCCATTGCGACCTCAAGCAGGAGAAAGCCATTCACAGGTGGGCTAACAGAGTGCAATCTCGCCAACCCTTAGCTGACTGTAAAGATAACAGCACAGAAATAAGGCAGTAAAGGAACAAGTTGTGGGAAAAAGAAAGGTAGCAGTAAAGAACCAGAGAAAAAGGGAAGAGATGCTGAAGAATTTTATAATGAGAACCGAAGAGATTGGGAGAAATGTATTATTATCACTTTTAAAAAAGAAACACTGGTTTCTAATAGCTTTGGGTTATTAGGAGATATTTGTAGCACCCAAGATACCCCATATTCATAAGGATATGGAGGACTTTCTTGTCTACAGCATGCTTAAAAGATAATGAGCCAAGTACAAGTACTGGTGTCCTGAGTACTACCCGTCTGGTAAACAGAAAGTGATTGGCCATTTCAGTAACATTTAAATACACATTCTGGGGTGAAATACAGAATCTTCAGATTTTTCAGGATGGAGGAATCACTAATTATTATTCTTTTTGAGGAAAACATGTTTCTTTAGACAAAAGAAAAACAAAAAATTTTAATTAAAAGAGTTAACTTAATTGAAACATTTCTCACAAATCCAGTGTACATGTAGCCTTCCAGAATGCGATATTTGTGTACAAGGTGAATTAGCCTTGCATAGACATAAGCAAGGAAGTGTTTAATCTACTGCAGCTGAGATGGTTGTAGCTGCTGTGTGCACTTGATGTGCCACAGCGATTGAGCATCCAAATTAGTATTTAGTAGGAGTTCAGTCCTCTATATCCAAGAACACAAATATCCCACTTCCCATGCACTCTTTAGGTACCTAGATGTCTCCAGTGAAGACTCCCAAGAGCCTATTATTATTCTTGTAGACATGCCTGCAGCTGCTTCCAACTAAGTCACAACCAACTCTCATCAGGACATTTTCTTCTGCCTGAGATCCCTGAAGAGCTCAGTCCAGGAGTCATGCTGAGAGTGTGCTTCTCATTTCCTGAAATAGCTGAGCTCATCACAAAACACAAAAGCCAAAGGAACTGGCACAGCTAAAGAAGGAGGCTGGTCATAAGTAAGTTCTAGGATTATTTAATCACTCCTGATCTCACTAAAGCCACTGCCATTTTCTCCTCTTTTCTTTCATAAAATACTGGAAAAGCTACAGCTCTACCCCAGATGTGAGAAACCTGGGTTCCATGTTGTGTTAATCTGAGGGAGTTCAGATCTCCCTTTCCTACTCACAGGAAGCCTGCCCTAATCACCAGTATAGAGTTTGGAAGATGTTCAAGGGGAGAAATACCTTCCACTATTCCTCTTGATGTTATGCTGCTTTGCAGATTCTCTACTAAACACTTAAATAGCCATTAGCCAGAGAGGCAGCAAATGGCCCACCATTACACCTGCGAACAGGAACACCTTGGTTTCTGCCCTAGTCTAAGCACTGAAGTGAGCATTGGAGCCACATTATTTAATCTTGAGGATACTGAGTAAAAGCAAGAAAGCACATCCACAACTTCCCCTTTCAAAGAATACATGTTTTTAAAAAGGAGTGATTGAGAGTCATAAATCTTGGAGAGGGGTCATAGCTGAAAATCTCTGTCATTCTGCAGTTCAGATTGTGTTTCTCGGTCCCCTAAAGGGACAGGGTATAAAGCACTCTCTCTGGGCACCAYTCCTCTACTCCCGGTACTGTTGTGCAGCAGCTTAAGCCAATCTAAGTCAGAACCACAGTACCTTTCCCCTTGYCATGTGTGAGCAACTGCAGTGAATCAGTTCAGAGAGCTAACTCAKCTCTCCAGGTTATCTGGCTAAGTAATCGTTTGTTTCTGTGGACTGACTGTTCTGCCAGATCATCTTCTTGATTTGACTTTCCACGTAGTAGAAACACATCACCAGAAACTGGAAGACTCAGGGGRCCAGCAGCTTGTACCTAAATTGGCCTAAACTGCCATGGACTCTCACCCTTGGTGTGCTGGCTTCCCAGGATTCATTCTGAGGTGTCTAATCCTGCCGAGGTATTGCGGATACCTGAATACTTTACACAYGGCTGTTCCTTTCTGGGAGGCAGTCACCAATATCAAAGTGCTCATTGCATCTTTGCAGCCTGAGTTTTCAGGCCAGCTGAGCTAGGCCAGCTGTGGGGAACCTAGTACTCTCTACAATGCGCTAAAAGCAAAAGGCAGCAGTGGTTTGACTTTTGCCTTTCCTCATCTTGTAAATAATGTCCATGTGAACTGTGCAGTGTTTTTGGCTTTTTTTTTCTCCTGAAGCATTAGTTTTATTGGGCCCCAGTTCTAACTTTCAGGGTTCTGCTTGTGTTTCATCTCTTTAGTCATCTCAAAAAATATATATAATCATCTGCAATATAACTAACACATAACTAAATCAAAATATTCATAGATATTGTGTAGCTAAAAAAGGATTGTTCGACTTACGAACTGCCGTTCAAACAAATAAAAATTGTACCTATGGAGCACATTAAAAACAATGTTATATCCAACAGATACCTGACAATGTCTCTCCAAAGGTCTGGAGTTACTATTAAGTTCATGTAAAGCCAGACATGCTAAGATACCTATCCTTGCATAGAAGTTCTTCAGCAAGGTAGCTGTCCTAAATCTCTAAGTAGCAAATTCATTTCTCTCTACTCCATCATTTCCTCCTTTTTTCATTTTCTATTTACAGTATAATCAAGTCTTTTGATACTTATCTCAGTGAAAGTCTTCACCAAATCTGGATAGAGAGGGCATTAAAGGTAGGCCTTTTCTGAAAATTTCTCTAGGCACTGTGCTTGATCTRGGCACAGATGAGTTCTTCTAGGATTTGTGTCAGACAATTTTGAAATTCTTGCGWTCTGAAGAGTCCATGACACAGGGACATCAGGTAAAACTGTAATGAATTTATTTCCTAGGGTCAGGATCCACCCTGATTGCAGATGGATTTAGGAGACTCCATTTAACATTTCAGAATGTGCTGTCAACCCCTGCTCCAGAGACCTGTGAAAGAGGCAAGAGGCTGTATGTTGTCCTACTTTGAAAAATTATTAATAAGACAACATGAGTTATTGTTTAAAAGTGACCATAGAGCTGAAACAAATAAGGTACAACATCATTTGTAATTCCAGCAAGAGCTTCCTTAACACAGACAGGTCCACCATACCTATTATGGCCCTGCACAGTAGCTTAGAGAAATGGAAAAAGACAACTTTTACAAGTTCAAGTTTTTCTCTGGATATCAACATTTCTTATGTATCTCTAATTATCATCTTCTTCAAGTGCTTCACAATCTTACTGTATATACTTAATAATATAGGTCTGGAAATTAAATTTGAGTAGGCAAATTTTTATCAGAAAACACAGGTCTATCTTAGACTAGCATTTTTGTGCAAATTATTTACCAGTCTCATCAAAAAAGGCCTTGAGTCCAAGCTAGACCACCTGGTCAAAAACAAAAGTCTCCTCTTTTTTCATCTAACTGCCTACTTTTCCATCTGGATTTAGAAAGTAAGGTTTAAGTCCATGCTGAACATAAAAGAGACTCAAACTTGGGTCTCTTGCATCCCCTAGCTTTATATCCACTAACAGTGAGACTWTTGACTGCAGGACAGAAAGTACCTTTCATGTTGATGAGACCTACACACAAATGAGAAGTCTAGAGTCACTCTTGATTCAAAACTGGGGAGACATTAAAATCATCAGTATGTTTGAGGAAATGGGAAAACTATTTTGTACATGAAGAACTGAAATACAAAAGTTCACACCCTACAGTGTCCAATTCTTACTAAAGCAGTGACTTTAGACAGTAAGCCACGAATGAGGACGTTAAGCCAGGCTTCCTAAATTTTAGGATAGTCCTCAGCTGTGGGATCATCTTTTCTCTCTAGTTTGTTGAGTATCTCTGATCGGTCAGGTGTGGTGGCTTCCTTTATTAATTACTTAAAGTAGTAGTGGGCAGTTAGTTATCACAGAAAGTTTAACTCCAATATTCTTTTATACAGTCTGAACACTTGCTTTTAAAATGCCCCTGGCTCATCTACTGAAACACTGCCAGATGTGAATCATAGCAGGATTTGGTGCTTCCTTCTACGTGAAGTTGGACGCACTGAAAAAGTGTCCTCATCTCCATCAACAGATTTTCTAAGAAGTTAATGTAAACAGTAACTCTGTATTGCTGTTTTTCCTGAAAGGAACATCTCACTTGTACAGTGTTAGGTTAAAGATACGAGAAAACAGCAATGAATACTGAAAGACAAATAAAATAAAAATTCAGTGTGGTCTATCAGAACAACACAATAGTGATACAATAACAAATAATGCAAGGCAATACTGTTAAAACAGAAGTGCAATAAGAGGTAGCTTTCAATGTTAAATTAAACTTCAATTATCAGGATTGCACCTGAAGCACAGAACTCATTTCTTCAGTAGAAATGCATGCAAGCATCTTTCTGTCAGACTAACAGATGTTGAGTAACTTTTTAAAGCCTCCCATGAAAGTGACATAAACGCACAAAAACAAGAATAAATGAATAAATAGGGAAGCAACGTTCCTATCCATTGCTTCAATAACTTTTTTATGTTAAATGACATACCATTAAAATGGAAAGGGTGATAAAAGCATCTAGCATCACTAGAACAGTAAGTTTGCCTGTACTGTAAGCCATAAAAGCTAGGAATCATCAGGCTGAGTGTTCTGAAAGCTCCTCCATTCAGCAGGATACAGAAAACCAATTTCTGCATTTTGTTATGAGTCAGGCCAACAGGATTGTTTTAATGGGCTTTCAGGCTTGRTTTTGGAAAGATCATGGTGTCACTTATGGTAAAACCAGAACAAATAATCATCTTTCTTGAACGTAGCCATCTCAACCTCACTACACCACAGCAATGCTATTAGAAGCAAACTGACTTTACTGTCTTGTCTCTCTATTAAGTTATCTTCCAGAGTGATAGCATTCTTAACAGAAAAATTTGTCAGGCATGTCTAAAAATGATTAACTGTTTACATATTATTTCATTTTCTTCATCTGTTGCAGATTCTGATTTCCTTTGGTTTATGTTTTAAGTGCCACAACTAAAAAGTAATATATTGGCCACATATGATACAAACAGCCTCTCTATCTGAAGGAGGCTCTCAATCAGTCTGTTTCTAGATTATTATAATGGACATTTGTAACTGGAAAATTATGGATTAGATACTCCAGACTAGAGAAAATCATTCTTTTAAGAAAGTATGATATGCAGAGAGTTTTTGAAAAAAATTGTCTGTTTACCTTGCCCAAAGCAAGTGTGCAAAAGTAACGTATGTAAATCACAAGATGATTAATGTCAGATGTCACTAAAGAAAATGCCCTGGGGAACAACAGTGTACATCATTCAGCATGGAATGGAAGACCTTGAATCTCTTTCCTATCATTCTGGTGACAGATTCTGACTTGGTGCTAAACACCAGAGTATTATTCTCTTGACTGCAGTTTAGCCTCCATAAATTCACTTGAGCTAATGGACTTTCAAGAGCTAAAATACTAGAAAGAAATAGCTACTGCAGGAAACCAGACTGGGATTTTTCCTAAAATCTGTGGTCAGTTGATTAAAACTACATGGCTTCTGAACATCACTGATTCAAATAGCAGTTTCCTGACATCATGATAAAGCATAACTCATCTTTCTTTGCGTCATGTGGCTACAAACTGCTGCCAGAGCCCTGCAGTAGATATCTCTGTGGTTGTAGTATAAGCAGTTACTGAATAACAGTGAAGAATTGAAAAGGAGGATGGAGCACAAGGAAAACGAAGCAGAGAAAAGGTGAGACTGAACTACCTTTGAAAAGGAAAACTGTGTGAACACCTGTAAACACCTGTCTCATAGCATATGTCATCCTCTTGAACAAGGAACAGACTGTAAACTGTCCTGTGCATCTGCCCAGGAGTAATCACAAATCATTTCGGAAACACCACGTATCCAAGCTATTGCTTGGCTTTTGGTAGAAGTAGTTACTAGTAGTTGCTTCTGCTTGTTCTATAGCAATTTGATATCTCAGCTATCAATATCAAGCTTCTTGACTATCAAGCAAATAAAGCATAAATCTGAGTCCTACACCATTTCCCTCATTCTTCATAGGAATAAAAAAGCAAGGATTGTCCATTCCAAACTAAAAACGTTGCAGTGCTTCACATTCCACATTCCTCTTGCTTTTAAAAAATTAAAGAAAAAAAGTAGCCCTTTATACTTAATATATCAAGTGTGTAAGTTTCTGACTGCAGAGAAATAGGAAATCCAAGAACCTTGCACTCTAAATCCTTCTTTCCTTTGTCATAGGTTTCCTGTATAACTCTGTAAATCTCCCTCCACCTCACCCCTTAAAAAAAAAACTTCCACACCTGGACTTACGTGAATATGACCAGTATTAAGAAACTAAAACTCATTTTGCTTCCAGTGTTATTAGGAAATCTGATTTATATCTCAGATCCCTGGAAGGTGATAAAAGTTCTGCACAAGTGCAAAGTGATGAGGTGTAGTGCATAAAGGTGCTTTCTTACAAAATAAATAGTGTCTTTACATTAGCTAAGATGGAGTTAAATCAGAATCACACCTAGGCAGCTTTATTGTTTCACTGATTAAAATGACTGCTCTTTGAGGTACACTGTAGCTTCTCTTTAAATTATACCTCTTCTCCATCAGCACATGTAAAGCTCATTGCTCACTMTTCACCTTCTCATTTTAAGACATCATTTTACATAGCTTTCCCAGTATAACACTAAAGGAATGATAATTGATATAGATGCATTCATGATTCAGCACCCCTAGAAAGCAGCTGTACAAATAACAGGTACTGTCTTATAAGTACTAGTGGAATCTCTTAGTCTTTGAGACAGAACTTTTCAGGAAGCAGTCTCTGTGCATCACTCAGTTTTGCCTCCCTCACCAGTTCAGTGATCCAGAGGGAATCCTTCTAGACAGCTCATACATTGCAATGTAATCAAGACTAAATACCTTATTATAATCTTCAGTAAACTTGATCATAGTCACTCCTTTGGCCTCTGTTGGCAGGGACATGAGTAACTATATGGCATTTTATTATTCTTGAATTGAAGAACTTGGTTCACATAGATTTACCTGTAAAATTTGAAAACGTCACAGAAATCAGAGTAAAGTCTTATAGTCCGTTTGCCAAGATCACTGGAAATTGATTCTCAGCATAATCTTGGCATGTAAAACAAAGTCAGGAATAACCCTTTGTGCCAGTTTTGAAATAATTTAAATTTATTGTCTCTGATAGGCGTATAAGCAGTCCAGTTGGTACTAATTGTACTTATCGTTAGCCAATAAATTTTGTGCCTCTTAAAAAATAAAATTGAAATCAGCATCAATAGCTACACTTGCTAGTCTGTTGTGTAAGATACTCCCTCTAGACAGATACAAACTTTCATGCTGAGGCTAACCATACTAGTCTAGGCAAAAAGAAATGATGGTYTTGCTTCCTCCAGTTTTCTAGGTCTTCTTTGTGTCTTGAAAGATTCTGCCAAATTCTAAGTCAAATTTGTCATTGTAAAAACAAGCCACCTTTGCCACTCTAAGCACTATCTAATACCTAGGTAAACGAAACAGTCTCTAAAGGAAAGCAAAAAACTTATGTCAGTAAGTATAGTTCATATTAGCCACATCCTTCATGAGACGTGAAGGTGGGAGGAAAGACCATATCCTTTGCCATGCTGCTTTTACTGTCCAAAATAATGTCACTTGAGAACTAGCATTTTAGTTCTCTATATACTCATTGACTATTTTACGCTACATGACAACTTGTCTGCACGAAGATCTGGCTCTTCTGCCCCTCCGTGCCCACAAGATTCTGCTCCTTTGGGGTAAATCACCTGCTTACCCACTGGTGTAGCCAACCAGGGGTGAACTAATCAGCACACTTAGGCTAGATGTCTGCAATGGAAAAAGTTAAGTAATCATAATGTCTAAATATTCTTTTTTCTTGTCGTTGTCAGATACTTAAGAGTAACTGGCTTGTTTCCTAGCTACTATGTATTTGCTTTAGAGAAAGGAATACAACGCAGTGCCTTAATGTACTGTTTGCTGGGCACATACTGTTTTAAGTAGAAAAGCTTTGGTAACCTAAAAAGCTTTTGCTTGTAATAGGATTTATTTTAAGTTAAATATCTAACTTGGTATGAGGCAACACTGTTTTCTGTTGTAAAATAACCAGGTATAGCCTACTGAATAAGTAGCAATCAGTTAATTATAGCCAAATTTATGTTATTTGTTCATATCATAAAAAGCAAGCCAACATGGTTCGAGTACAAGCACTCTAAATGTATTCTCCAAATATTGGTTTGTTTTTCTGCAACCAACTATTTACAAATTCTATAACTTGAGCTCTGATTTCTCTTCTCAATTGTTTTCCCCTTTTTAATCATGCCACAGCAGTTTTCCCTATTCATGTGGAAACACTCAGGGTTTTTTCAGAACAACTGCTTGAAAACAAGATAAATTGGATTCCAGAGGAGAGTGCAACTTTTAAATCTAGAAAATTAGTAGTGTATAGACAAGTGGGAAATTGATATTATTATAAAAGAATTGCATTCTACTTTTAACTTGCTGGAATTTCTAGGAACTGGTTTACATAGAGTCCTGAACAGCTCCAGTTTAGAAGTAGAGAAAGAAACATCTCTCCTGTCTCATGAATATCTTTAATATTTCCAAAAAATGTTTCTGTCCTGGAGTGGGAGAAAAAGTCTCTCAAACATAAAAACCCTTTATAAAAAGAAAATGTGAAAATTTGGTCATTAACTGAAACATTGATTTTTTAGAATCTATTTATTTTATATGCCCAGTATAAATTGATCAGTTTCAAACCAAAGTTTCTTTAAATGAAAAACTGGCTTCCATTTAAAAGCAAACAAAAAAGAAAACCCAAAACCACATCAGCAAGATGCTTTGGCAAGTTCCAAACTTTCTTAAAAAAAAAAAATGAGAGGGTATCTGTCAAAAACAATCCCTTTAGCAGTCAGTTTTGGTTTTGAAAAACATAGACTTTTCTAATTAATGTTTAATTGAAAAATTCCTGACCAATCCTGATATTTGCACAACCAAAGGAAGAAAAGCAAGCTGGGGAGTGAGGTCATAAAATTAAGGTGATGTTATATAAGGCAGCTTCATTCCCAGAAAAATCTCATAGCGTGTATAAAACGTTACTGAGTTTGTTTGCCGTGAGAGCAAGGGGGAACTAGCATGTCCAAATTCGGATTGCTTCGTACCTTGACAGTTGGAAGTGTCTCCACTTATTCATATGTCCCTTTCAGCACATAGCAGTAGTATCTCAATATGCACTGTGCTAGTGGTTAAAACGTTCTTATTATTCTTACCAAACAGCTTATTTTTCTGCTAATTACAGGGCTATAGAAAAGTGTCTAAGTACACACAGTCGCAGAGCTTCACGTTCCTGTTGTACCATCTTAACAGAATAACTACTTTGTCAATTAAAAGTTAACTCTGCTTTTAAAGCACATCCTCATTTTAGGCTAAATTTTCAGGAAAAAAAATGAAGCTTTCCTTGGTGTTGCAGCACTTGCCATGAGTCGCTGTGCTGCTACCACAGCTGTCTCCCCTAGCAGAGGGTGCTGAGGTGCACCAAGACAGTCACATAATTTGCAGCAGGAACTGTTCCAGTGGAGGTAGAAAAGGTGCAGTGATGAGAGCAGCAGCAAAGGGGGCTGGTACAAGCAGGGAACAAGTGGGAATTTCTGCACTCTCAGAGAGAGGAAATGAGATGCTGGAGAGATTTCAAAACCTTTTTATTCCATCAGATCAAACTCTTCTTTTTTTCCTGCTAAAGCACAGCAGGACAATAGTGATTACAGTCTCCCCGTGCAATTCCTGCTTTCTAGCCACAGACATTTTGGGGGTAGAGATAATTAATCTTTTCCTCATGTACTTGAGAATGCATTGGGATACTCTCCAAGTTTCTTCTTCAGCAGACACCTTTGGTCCCCAGGAGGGATTTATTCCCTGCTACAAATCATTCACTTTAAACATGCAAATCAATGTTTCAAGAGAGTCTGAATAAATTATATTGGGACTCTGTGGTGAATAATTCTTCATTAAAAAGAAAACAAATTCTCCTTGAGAAGGAACGCATCATGTATAATTCTGAAGCAAAATCGACAGAATGGATGGAGCTCACATAAATACCTAATTCACTAAACCAGAAACCTGGTTCCAGTGTGAATTTTAGGGGCCCCTAAAAAAGATGAAGAATTTTCAAGTTTGTAGCATGGTGGCAGAAGAATTTCTTCTTTCTTCTGTAATAATAAAAGTAAGTCTCTTCCGCATAGGCCTCACCAACATTAAAGCTCTAGACTTACCAAGAGGACAATAGATCACTGTCTCAGCTTCAAAAGGTAAATGAGCACACTGGATATTACTCTGTCCCTTTCCTGACAGAAAAGGACAGAAAGTAGACATGAATGTCAGTGCTACAGGAATCCTCATAACTCCCATATAATGATTAAAACTCTTCTCTGCTTTATCTTATTTTTAAGAATGTCAGCAAGAAGGGAGAGGGGAAGGGGAGGGAAGAACATGGGGAATGTAATAGCTAAAAATGACTTGACACAGACCCAGCTTGATTTATTTCAAGTGTGCTAATGCCTACCAAAAAGCTAACTGAAACAGATACTACAGTCTTAAAACTACTCACTGAGAATAGGCACAGAGAAAAGGTCTTTAGAACTGCATGAGTGCCATTACTGAGGGGCTGAATTACTGATCTGTGCAAGAAAATCCACAATAAGTGATTCAAGTAGAAAAGGACCCACTCCAGCAAAATTATTCTTTGGGCTTAATTATTTGAATTTGCAGAGACTACAAAGTTGATACAAATGACGGTGAAGCTTTTCAGCCCATCATTTGTCTCGAAGACAGAAATTAGCTTGAGCAAAAATGAGAATCAGTTTTGGTTTTTTAATTATTTTTATTCATCTCAAATTGTTGAAAATATTCTGCAAAGCTTCTGAATTTTGATTTAGAAACACTGAAACATCATTTGAACAACTCTGATCAAAACATTTGAAGCATTTATTGCTGAATAGCACCTTTCTATTGCATCAAGATCTTTTCTGGCCAGACAGTGTTTCCCATGATGGACTTGCAGTAATGGGACTTGATACGTTATGTGATTTAAGCAGAGGGGAAAACGGTGCATCACAGGAAATAAATCTAGTAGATACTCGCCAGGATTTAGGAAACTAATGAATCATGGCATCAGTGGCAAAAACAATCTAATATGGAATTAAACAAAACTGAAAAGGGAGGAGGATTCCCCCCAAACAGAAACTGAGAATGTAACCAGCAAAATCTTTCCATCACCACTACCACGCTGGAAACTTTTAATGATCCAAAAATGCCATTTGCCAGCAGTCATAGGGAAATGCTGACTAGTCCTTGGTAGGATCAGATTAAATGTTGTTCAGTAATTTTCAGCAAGGCACAACTGTTTATTTCTGCAGAACCCTTTCAACTGCAGTTTTTAAACCATATGATTTGAAAATATCTCTGAAAAAGATTTATTTACTACCTACTATCATCATCAGTGTTTAATTTGTTTTTACTTTGCCTGTCATGTTTATATTTATTTTCTAGGGGAGAAATATAATGGCAATTGTGAATATTATCAAGAAATTACGAAGTGTTTCAGGATAGTGCAGGTTATTTGTAMGTCTTATTTATGCATAAGATTATAGGATGCCTGAAGAATTCATGAGAGACCGAACAATTAGTACAGAACAGCCCGCTACGTTACCTACACAATTTTTCGTAAGTCATTTTTTGTTCAGCTGAATTTGTTTTTATATTGGCGTACATGGAGTCAGTGGAGTACTCGACTTCTGAGCTCTCATYGCTTTCATTAACTACATTCAGATTATCTATAATGATTAATCAACTTGAATAAATTGCTTGGAAGTATTCCTTTAACCACTTCCTGTTTGTGTCTCATTAAAAACACTGTCTTTGCATGACAGGGAAAGATGGCAGRTGTATTTACATACAAATAGAAAAAATAAATCTCACTCACGTTGCCATGTTCCTACCACAGTAGGAATTGTTTATGGAGTTATCTCAGTTATTAGACCATACTGGAGGAGACTGTTCCTGCAGTTCCTTCTGCTGAACTGCATCTTTATGGGGGCTGGAGCTGGACCGTTCGACAAGCTCCACAGAGGTTGTGCAGTGAAGTGCTGGTGAGGCAGACCGCAGGGAGGAAGCCAGCCTCAGCCAGACTCTGGTTCCAGGGCAGCCTGCGTAGTAATGGAAACTGTTGCCATGTGTGTAGTGGAAGAAAGTGGATCATCCTCCACTGAGAGCTGAAACTCTGGAAGTGTGGAATTTAGTGGATTTCCACTAGTCTTAGTGGAAGGCAAATGGAGAAGTTTCAGATCTTGTTTCATTTCATCAGGAATTGGCGCTATTTGAAAAAGAAGTTAGGCAGAAGCATTCTTGTTTCTGAAAGCAGATGATGCTGAAAAAAAACCTGTGGGTTTTGTTATTATTTTTGCTAATTTGGGCAAAGAAGACTAACTACAAAACTGTGTTCAAAATCTAAGGCACACACAAAAATGAATCCAAGAGGAAGTATATCCTTAAACAAGATACTACAAGCAATTAAAAATGGAGTTAATGACTGGACTAACTTTCAAAGGTAATTTTGGAAAGGTGAGTTCCTGATACAAGACCAGACTAGGACTGCAATTTGGGAAAATGCCCTTGCCCTACAAAACAATATGATTAGAGTTTGATGAGCAAAAGAAGTACCTCTGATTACATTTTGAATGATGAACAGGACATGATACTGTGGACAACAAAGAAAAATATAAAATGCAGTTAAAAATAGATTTGATGTAGAACAGCATTCAGAACTCAAAATCCACCATATGCAAAAAACACAAGTATGACTGCCCAACATGGGAAAAATGAAGGAGCTGCTGTGGAATATCCTCTTTAGAAGAGTCAGCAAACTTCAGGAGAGTCTGATAGACATGAGCTGACAAATGTGTCAATTGCCCAGAAGAATCCTTCCTTACCATCCTGGACAGCACTGGAATAAATGATGATTGGATTATTAACTGCAAATGTATGGAATATTCAGTTATCTGGTGTTGAATAGTGATGTAAAAACCAGTATAGTGCTAGAAGTGGAGAAGTAACAGAAAGTAAAAGGTAAACAGGAAATACGACTTTCAAAGTGATCTCTTCCCCACTAAAAGACAGCTAAAAAATAAATGGGAAATGTATCACTTGTGCCCCACAGTGTACTGTGTCTCCACAGTATTCTCTGAGGAAAAGTATTCCTGATAGGTCTAATATCTGTCATATCTTTTCTTCTTATGACTAAGCTGTCCTCCCTCCAAAAGAGGCTTCAGGTGGTGTCAAGTGCAATGGTAGTCCAGAGATCTCTGCCCCACGTCCTCTGAGGGTGCTTCATCTTCCTTCCACGCTAGCTCACATTTGTTTCCACATATGTGAGCTGTTCTTCGCAGCACATGGCAGTTATTCCAGCCAGTTGTCTCCTAACATAACTGCATAACTCTAGTGAGCTTTTTCATTCTTATCTATATTGTGGAATGAAGCCACTTCAAGAGATGTTTATTAGAACTAGTAAAGAAAAAGACTGGCACTAGGCATGCTGACTTGTGTCAGATTTGCTGGGAATAAATGCTGAGTTTTGCTTTTTCAGTTTTGCCTTCACTGAATATACTGGAAATTTACAAGAGGCATGAGTCAAATATAAAACATAACATGAAAGTATCCTCTAGCTTGATAGCTCTTGAAACAAAGCAGTGGCCTTTTATAGAGAAATACTGTGTTTAATGTCCCTCTGTGAAGCCTCCATTCTTACTTAGCACTGCACTTAGTATCACAGTATTCAAGTATCAACAAGGAGAGGCACACAGCAGATCTCTGAGGCTGCACAGATGTGTTAAATATTCATCTTCTGCCTCAGAGAATAGTCTTACTTATTTAGCTGTAGCAAGTGTAATGTTGCTTTTTGCTTAGTGAAAGTTACAGTGTCAGAATAATCACTAATCCAGATTATATAACCTTAAAAATCAGGTTGTTAAGCAACCTTAAGTCTAATACTTAAAATACAAACAGATTTCAAGTAAATAAAATTAATTCCATGCAGTTTTCCATTTTTATGTATTTTTGAAATATGTGTCCCAAAAATCCTTTCTACCCAAGCAGGTTTTAAAAGAAAGAATTATAGAATCATAGAATCAGTAAGGTTGGAAGGGACCTCTGGAGATCATCTAGTCCAACCTCCCTGCTCAGCAGGGTCACCTACAGCGTGTTAGACTGGGTTGCATCCAGGTGGGCCTTGAAGATCTCCAGAGAAGGAGACTCCACAACCTCTCTGGGCAACCTGTGCCAGGGCTCTGTCACCCTCACAGGGAAGAAATTCCCCCTCATGATCAGGCAGAACTTCCTGCGGTTCAATTTCTGCCCATTGCCTCTTGTCCTGTCACATGGGACAACTGAAAAGAGTTTGGCTCCGTCCCCTTGACACCCTCCCTTCAGGTGCTTATACACATTGATAAGATCCCCCCTCAGTCTTCTCTTCCCCARGCTRAASAGGCCCAGCTCTCRCAGCCGTTCCTCATAGGGCAGATGCTCCAGCCCTCTGATCATCTCCGTAGCCCTACGCTGGACTCTCTCCGGTAGCTCCATGTCTCTCTTGTACTGCGGAGCCCAGAACTGGACACAGKACTCGAGATGAGGCCTCAGCAGGGCTGAGTAGAGGGTCAGGATYACCTCCCTCAACCTGCTGGCAACACTCTTCCYAATGCAGCCCAGGATACCACTGGCCTTCTTGGCCACAAGGGCACATTGCTGGCTCATGGTCMACTTGTCATCCACCAGCACTCCCAGGTCTTTCTCCGCAGAGCTGCTCTCCAGAAGGTCAGCCCCCAGCTTGTACTGGTGCCTAGGGTTATTTTTCCCTTGGTGCAGGACTCTGCACTTGCCTTTGTTGAACCTCGTGAGGTTCCTCTCCGCCCAAGTCTCCAGCCTGTCCAGGTCTCTCTGAATGGCAGCACAGCCCTCAGGKGTRTCAGTCACTCCTCCCAGCTTGGTATCATCAGCAAACTTGCTGAGGAGGCACTCTGTCCCCTCATCCAGGTCATTGACGAAGAAGTTGAACAGGATGGGACCCAGTACTGAGCCCTGGGGAACTCCACTAGCCACAGGCCTCCAACTGGACTCCATGCCACTGATGACGACCCTCTGAGCTCTGCCTTTCAGCCAGTTCTCCATCCACCTCACTGTCCACTCGTCTAACCCACACTTCCTGAGCTTATCTAGGAGGATGTTATGGGAGACAGTGTCAAAAACTTTGCTGAAGTCAAGATACACAACATCCACTGCTCTCCCCTCATCTACCCAGCCAGTCATTCCATCATAGAAAGGCTATCGGGTTGGTTAAAGAGGATTTTCCCTTGGTGAATCCATGCTGGCTACTCCTGATCCCCTTCTTTTCCTCCATGTGTCTGGAGGTGACATCCAGAACAAGCTGTTCTATCACCTTTCCAGGGATGGAGGTGAGGCTGACAGGCCTAYAGTTGCCTGGATCCTCCTTCTTGCCCTTCTTGAAGACTGGAGTGACACTGGCTTTCTTCCAGTCCTCAGGCACCTCTCCAGTTCTCCAGGACCTTTCAAAGATGATGGAGAGCGGCCTGGCAACAACATCTGCCAGCTCCCTCAGTACCTGTGGTTGCATCTCATCCAGGCCCATGGATTTGTGGATGTCTAGCCTGCCTTTGTGGATGTCTAGCCTGCCCAGAAGGTCTCTAATCCTGTCCTCCTCAACCAAAGGAAAGTCTTCCCTTCTCCAGACTTTCTGCCTCACGTCCAGGCTGCAGGATTCATGGGGACTGCCCTTAGCAGTGAAGACTGAAGCAAAGGAGGCATTCAGTAATTCTGCCTTCTCTGTATCCCTTGTCACCAGGGCCCCCRCCCCATTCAGTAGTGGGCCCATGTTTTCCCTAGTCCTCCTCTTGCTGCTGATGTATTTGAAGAAGCCCTTGCTATTGTCCTTAACATCCCTTGCCAGACTCAATTCCAGCTGGGCCTTAGCCTTCCTCACAGCATCTCTACATACTGTGACTGCATTCCTATAATTCTCCCAAGTAGCCTGTCTCCTCTTCCACAGTCTCTGTATTTTCTTCTTCTCTCTGAATTTGGCCAAGAGCTCCTTGCTCACCCGTGCAGGTCTCCTTCCCTTTTGCTGCACTTCTTACTCATAGGGATGCTCTGCTCTTGAGCTTGGAGGAAGTGATGTTTGAATATTAGCCAGCTCTCAGTTTTCAGAGATGTTCACCTTCTTCAAAGAGAGAGCTTTATCTTCACTTTGCTTCAAATGGGAGAAGTTTTTTGTGACTTGTTTCAGTAGTTGAAGTATAACACCACCACTGAATGCTTTTGAAAGTCTTATCATACAGAACATGCTGTATTTTTCAGAAGAGATATATCCTGGTCCATAACAAGCTTTGTTTGCTACTATCATTGTGTCCTAATTTCTATCTTAGAAATGGTTTAATTATTCTTTTATTGTAAAGATCTTTGGAAGGAAAGATACTATAGATAGCTCATGTAGGAATTTTAAAGCAATATGTCATTTCTAATAACGTGAGTACTACAGGATTCTGTAGTCTGGATGCAAATCTACACCCATCTCAATAGAATCAAGTGAGGCCATTAAAAACAGGCATAGAAATTTTGAGCTGAAATGAGAATTCAATAACACACTTCAGCCTCCATTTTGAAAGCATTTTTTTACTTCTTATGAGACTAAAAGCAAAAAGACTAAAGAGACCTTCTTTCTAGCAGTCATTACCTTTTTCAAAATGAGACCAAAGTTGTTTCTGATACTAAACTTTCTCTTTAGCCTACTGCCAAGCTTTGTGGCTTTAATCACGTTTTCCAGTTTTACTGTAGATTTTTTTTCCCTTCCATCAAACATGAAATAAAGCTTCATAAGTAGTGGGACTGGATCAAGACAAAGTACTGCTGGAAACCATGGTAGGTTCTAGCCCTTCTTTATTCCATATAGCTGAGGTAGACAATTAGCACAGTTCTCCTCCTACATGCTTCCAAAACAGAAATAGCTCACAGTGGCTCTGCACCTTTGACTCAATCACTGAAGATAACTGCAAGGAACATTTGCATGGATCCTAGCTGTGGTTGGAGAACAGGAATTTATCGTTCAGTTGTGAGGCTGTTCTAAGCTATAGTTGTGGACTGTTCTAAGCCACACTCCTCAAAGCTCTTCATGTTCATCTGGTTTCTGACTTTTTGTTTTGGATCCCTAAGCAAATGATTCTTGTAAGACCATGCTGTGTCTGCCTATCTATCCTTCTCCACTAACTTTGTGTATGTCAGCTGATTTCAGCTAAGGACAGAAAATTAGTGCATTTTTTT